>NC_134109.1:76720000-77020000 GCF_040939455.1 Microcebus murinus | reverse complement strand
AGGTCTGGATGCTTTTTCTTGGAAGCTATACTTACTATTTCCATGGACTTAGATGAAATTAACTTTGATCTTAGGTCATATTTTGAAAGTGCTAAACTGTTTCACTCAGCTGACACATGAATGTTGCAGTCCACACAGAGTGCCAGTGACATTTCATAGGACTAGATGCATCTTTCCCTGGATTCCACCTGGTCTCATGGTCAATGGGATGTGAAACCCTCACTAGCTCTCAGTTTCCTTCTCTGTAAAAGGAGCTAGTTTGTTGGTTTCTCTTCAAGGCCAACTCCAGCTAAAATATTACTTGCTTTTTCCGTGTATGTACCTGTAAATTCTCTTTCACCTATTGCTCATTCCCCTACAGGCATGCCACATCGGGATAGAGTAGGGAGAAAGTGTATAGGGCTGGCAGAAAGCAGAAAATTAAATTAAGGAAAAAGCCAAAGCTCACTTTAAGGAGAGGTTTATTTACATTTAGGTCATATTTTATACACAATGTGAGGAGTGTTATAAACCTTTTAGAGTTTAAGCTCCTAAGAGTCAGGTACTTTTTGTCAGGGAAACTTTGGCATGTTCCCAGATTCAACAGAAGGAGCAATCATCTTTAAAACAGTCCTTCCAATAAACTGGATTCATCATAAATCAAATTAATAAGATCAAGTTCTTTGAACTTAAATCATATGCAATAGTTCTTCTAAATATCACCAGAATCAGATACGTTTTCAGATCTCTGAACGAAGTGGCATTTTTGGCAAATAGAGTTTCCCTAGCCTATTCACTTTATTCCTGTCCTGAGTATAAGAATTAAGATAAAGAAAGACATTTCGAATTATTTGGGGTGTTTTTAGTGCTGACAGTGTTTCATCATTTTTGATGAGACGGTGGACTAACATAGGAAAGGGAAAACCACAGATACAATCCTGTCTTCTAATGGTTTGGATGACTGTTTCAGACTCCCAGGAAACAACAGCCCATGTGTCTGTCTTCATTGCATGAAAGATACTCAACTTATTTCTGAGATCTACAGAAATAGATACTTTTGAGAGAATTGTCCTGCATGAATCCAAAAGGGATAATATCCCTGAATCAAATGTTTTCATTTTTACTCTCATTAATTAATTCATAACAAGTATAGGATTTTCCTACCGCCATTTCCTTTGCCTCAGTTTTCCCCTTCTTTAAAAGGGATGCGGTAATTTTGGTTCTTTTCCTACTTTGAAGGAGATAGATGTTGAATTATGAGATCATATAGATAAAACTTTAACTGATAAAAGATATCAAAGGAAAGCCAATATAAAACCTTTTTAATCTGATATCCCTAAGATTTAGGGACAAATTTAATATACAGCTAACAAGTAGTAGAAGTCCTCAAGTGTCAGGACTCAGACTTCTATTTTTTTGTAGGTGGAAAAAGAAAATCACAAATAATTTAAGCACTTTCTATTTGGGTGCCCTCGGAAAAACCAACAATGATTTTCAGGTTGCCAACGTCAATGGTACTTTTCTTGATATTATGTAACCTTATATCTCAGTGACATTTGTCATAGTTAATAATTCCCATCTTCTTGAAACATTGTTTCTGGCTTCCATGACACGGTGATCTCCTAGTTTTCCCAGTGTGCCACTAGTCCTGCTTTTCAGACTCTCTTGTGGGCTCTTCCTCCTCTGCGACCCTGAGGCCCTCATTTCTTCTTTATCTGCACATGCTTTATTCTCTTTGAATTCACTCGGTCTCTTGGCTATAAGTGCCATCCACAAGCCGACTGCCAATCTGACATTTCCACACAGTCACAAATATTCCCCTAATCCTGCTCTTCCCAATTCAAAAAAAAAAAAAAACCAAAAAAACAGCACTGCCATCTCCCCAGAAACTCAAGCTCAAATCCAAGGATTCATCCTTGATTATTATATTTTGTTCATCCTCAGCATCCAATTTTTCATCTAACCTTGAGGATTCTGCTCTGAAACATATCTCACATGCAAACAACTCTATCTTTGCTGTTACAGTCATAATTCAGACCACCATCTCCACCCACTAATGCAGTGGCATCCTAACCAGTTACCCCTTCTTCTATTCTTAGATCCATTCTCCACATAGCAGGCATTGTAGCCTTTCACTGTATAATTGTATTATGTCACTTTCTTGCTTAAAACCTTTCTATCAGAGAAAAATCCAAATGTGCTACCCTGCCTTATAAAGCTAGCATGTTTGTCCCCTGCCCATCCTGTGCCTCACCTTTCATGATCCCCTTGTCAACTATGCTCAAGCCCCAATAAACTTTTTCCCTATTTCTTAATCATTCGTGGCTTATTCCTGCCTTATAACCTTTCACTAATTGGTGCCTCTGCCTAGAATGCTCTTCTCTCAAACTTTGCCAACTGGCTCCTTATCATTTATCCATCAGCTTAAATGCCTTCCTCTCGAAGAGCCCTTTCCAAACCAACCATGGAAGCTCCATAAAGAAAGGCTCATGTCCATCATGTTCTTAGCTCTTTTCCCAGCATCTAGCAAATGACTAGCGCATAGTGGGCACTCCATAAATAGTTATTGGAGGAATGAATAAATGAGCTATACCTTTCTTAACTATAAAATAAGGAATCGAATTAGATAATGGCTAAGTCTTCTGTAGTTCAATCATACTAAGTAAATGAGTTGCTCACCGGTGGTTTGGGCACTCATATTGAATGTGCTCTGCTCTAATCTACTTACGCATTTGAAAAGATTTTCTTTTCCAGCAATGAAAGCTGCTAATAACCGATATTCCTGAGCATAACAATACTATACCTTCATAATGTAATATTAATTACAGCTATTTTTATTAGCCTTAAGTACCAGCATCATTTTTTCAGAGCTACATTGACACATATCTGCTATTAGTGTTTGATTTATTTGGCCATAGCAAAAAAGTTTACATGCCAATTGTAAATAAGGAAGAGAGAGGAATACATGGCATTTTATAATTTATCATTATATGAGATCCTATAGTCTATTTTTTAACAGAAAAGACAGAGAAACACTTCTACTATTAAGACTAATACATGATAAAAATATATTTGTGTCTCACTTTATTCTCTTCACATGCACACTTCTTTTATTTTACTGCCTCTACATGACACATACCTATTTCAAGATGGTATGATTTAACTCATTTAATCTAAGCCCTTAAGAACTTTTTTCTGTCCAGTTTTATGATTATTATTACCTATCATGTTTTATAATCTGGATAAATTTTATGAAAACTGTATATATATATATGGTATTCCACTGGATCTAAAAGTGCCCATGTCAAGTGAAGACTTTGTAATTATCCCGACTATGAACAAAACAATAGTTGTCCATATACTTTAATAAAGATATAGGTAGCTAAAAGTTTCCATTTTATATTTTTCTGTAATTACATCATTTGTGAGTCTCACCCTCTACGTATTCTTAAAAGAAATGCCTGTGTTTTATGTACTTTGCTGTTTGGAGTCTTGCAGAGAGGCTCAATGTGCACATGAAGAGTTAAATGTTGAATAGCTAAGTGGCTTCTTTAATTTGGTTTTATTAAGACACGCTTTCATTTGATCTTCCAAACCAAAGTTATTTGTATGTTTTATCTATAAGCACAGAAGTATCAGGGTCATCACATAATTGCTTCTTAAAATTCATTACACTAAATGCTGGTTATCTCAGTGTATGTTATAGCTACTTTTTATTTTCAGAGATGAAGGTCTATATTCCAAGGCTAAGCAAAATGCTCATTTTTTTGGTCACCTTCCAATGGGTCATTTCTGCAGCATTTTCCCAGGGTGACAAGCATACAGAGCCTGTGAAATGATCCTATAGTGATTTCATATTAGTTACAGGAAGGCAAGCTTTACCTCAGATATCCTGTGGGCCCATAGAGGGGAGATACGAACACACTGTCATTATCACTTGATATCTGATAGTTATGAGGGGAAACAAACAACGGTTTCTTTTTTAAGAAAATACAATTTTTAAACTACGTTCCATTTATCTATGTCAATAGTTGTAGAAGTGAGCATGTAACAGAGCCACCCACATGGTTATTTGTTGATCCATTCCTGTAGTCTATCAATCTTTTTTCAATCCTGTGTTCAGGGCTAGAATGGTATAGCAGTATATATTGTATCTCTATGATAATTTAATTTAACTGCAGTCTGCCAGGGTCTAGATTGCTCCTCTTAGCAGCTGGGGATAACTGCAAACATTGCCATGGCCTAGATTGTTGTCAGCAATAATTACTGGCTAAAGAGAGGTTTGAAAGAATATGGCATTCTACAGAAACATCCAGCAGTAAGTCAGAGTATACATAAGGATATATATATATATATATATATATATATATATATATATATAGGCATTTTAACAAAATCATAAATTTCTATGTCAAAACAGTTGGTAACCGATTAGCTGACAAAATCTCTCATCTGCATGTGCATCTTTGTATACGTCTGTTTGGTATCTACTTGCTCCTGGCATATTTCCTTAATGGCTTTATAGATATAGATAATCTGAAAATGAAGTAAATGGCAGGCTCAACAAGAGTACAAATGGAAAGAAGAAAAAAAATCTAATATATTTTTTTCTGTCTTCTACTCACACAAAAATAAATTCGACCTTAAAAATCAAAGGAAATAAATAAATGGCTCTTTCCTCTTTAATTACCACATTCAGGCAGAACCATAAGTACACACCATTTCAGCGTGTGGCGTTGGATGTGAGTGATGCCACCGGACACCAGACTACAATGCTTTTCTCAGAAAGAGCTCTTTAGTCACATGCTGGCTTTGTCAGTCTGTATTTCTGTGCAGTAGGAATCAATAGAAGATGATAAGGACCCCAACACCAAGACTGCAATAACATTCTTCCTCCCCCCCTTTATTTAAGCTAGCCTTGTAGAAAAGTATTAATAATTATCCACAAACTGTGAGGGGGGAAAAACTATTTGGTTAAGTTAGAAAATATATAGATGGTTACGGAAACAGAAATTTATTTTCCTATGGTTTTGCATTAGCTAAAGCACTCCAGCCCAGTGATGCAGATTAGCAGTGGCCTGCGGAAGGTTGTGGGATTTTTGATTAGCGACTTCGCCTTGATGGAAAGAACTGGTGGAAATTTTGCACAATCTGATTGGAGAAAAAGAAGACTGAAATTAGTCCCAAGGCTATTTTGGACGTTAAAACGAAAAGACTGTGTTTGGAAAACTTTATTTTGGTTTGAAAATTATCTAACACCATCATCTCAAACAAAATGAAAGGAGAGGAAATCAGAGACCTATGTAATTGTCCACTGACTTGCTCTCCAAAAGACCCAGGTCCTGATGATGGAGACATAATGTCCGATAAGAACATTACCATGGTCTTCCTCTTCTTGGAGTGACACTCATCGTCCATCCCACTGTGATTATCGTTACGAGAATGGGATTGTAAGGGACTCCAATTATCATCTTGTTAAGTACCCAAACTCATGCCAGAGTTGACTTGGAGACATTCTTCTTTCATGTCTGTGATCTTTTATTTCTTTGTCTACTCCATGAGAAGGTTTTAATAGTAAGGGAGTTCCTGGAAGGAGTTATTTAAAACCTTGTATTACTTACTTGAGGTTTTTATTCACTACTAACTTTGTCTGTACCAAACAACTCAGCACTACCTTGTATGCTTCCTACTGATTATATGAATATATGTCTTTTTTCTTCAATTAAGTTGTAAATTCATCAATGGTGAAGTCTGTGTCTCATACATAAGCCACTGCATCTGCCAAAACACCTGCAAGTATGAGTCTTTGGCAACTGGAAAATGCCCATAAGTATTTGTGTGTGCCTCGATGATAAAATTGGGACTATTTTTTATGCATAAGAGCAGAATATAGATCTCAGTAATGAGAATTTTTATTTATTCCTTTATATATTCCACAAACTCTACAAAGAGTATCTCAGATTTCACCCACAAGAATACACCAATTAAGGAAAAGGTTGCCTTTCCCTCAGTGAGCTAATAGTCTGCAAGAGGACAGAAACTCCAAGCAAATAATGACAATGTCTCAGGATATACACTACCATCAAACTTTGTATGAGGTTCAGAGAAAAATATAATTCATAAAAGTAGAGTTTGACTTGGTTCTTTAAAAATATGTTCAAAAGGAGAAAGGTGATGGGAAGAATTTTCAAGATGAAGGGAAAAGTAATAACTGCTACAGCTAGAATACAGTGAATGTGTGAGGTACGAGAGAAAGTGTCTGAAACTTTAAATACTCTCTGCCCATAGACCATGTTTCAGTCTTCAGAAATTTCTATAAGTGCTGCCTCCAGAACCCACCTGCTTCATTGTGTCTCATCTTCATGGCAGACTGTCCTCTAAAGATTCAGTTCTAGCACATTCTATCTGTCCCTAAGCACACCTTCAATTAAGACACAAATATGAGCTTCCTTTTTTTCTTTTACTCACAGCCTGGGCTAGATGCTAGAGACCCCTGCTCAGAAGAGAGCCTGGGCTTCACACCCATCCACTTACACTAAGAAAGTCCTAGACAGTAAACCTGGCCAGGAGAGATTTGTGTGCCTTGCTAAAGAGTTTGGACTTTATCCCCTAGTTTAGGCAATGGGAAACCTTTTTTATAGTTTGTCCAGAAAGCCCTAACAAAAAGATTAACATTTAATAGGATATAACTGGAATGGTATTAAATCTAGATCATAACCTTTGATTTCCATTATGGTCTTCTGAGAATTAATGGAATGATTAACTTAAACCATTAATCCAGGTAAACATTTGATTCTTTGTTTAGATTTTAGAAATAGCATGTGACTCAAGCCTTGGAAACATGCTAATATTCTACTCTGCAAATTTCAGCAGTATTCAAAGAACCATTTTTCTGATATCCATATGTCATTACACAGGGATGATTTATTAATCATCAAATGTATTTTAAAATACTGCACAAATGCAGATTATAATGTGCCAAATAATTGTGCACTGTAGTGCATGATTTATGTTACAGACTTCTCTATTTCACAGCAGTGTTTTGTTTTTTCTGGAGGCAAATTCTTCAGAAAAGATTGGCTTCATGTCTCTGCTGTTTTTCAGCAGATAAGGGAACTTTACATTACAATCCTAACAAAAGGAGCTGTTTTTCTTACCCCAATTAACAATGATTTCAATCTCTGGTATAGCTCTATCACCTATCAAATTTCAAGTTCAGTTTCAAGTTTCAGCCATCCTAGTCAGTCTATGAAGATGGTATTCCTTTGGTGAAAGTGTACCACTATGATTAGGGGAATAGTATTCAGTTAAAAAGTGTTTTTAAAAAATTAAAGACACTTCATGAATCCTGCATATGGTAGTGCAGGTTGTATACTGGGCAGCCCTAGAGAGAACCATTGATAGTCATCATAGATTTATTCATTTATTAGAATGTCATTCTGGCAAATAGCAGGAAAATGTCTTGAAGAAAAAGAGGCCTCTTCTAATTTACACAAATATGCCATATAGACTAGCAGTACAAGTGTAACAGATGAAATTTTACTGTATCTATATATTAGTAGTATTTCTTCTTGATTTCCAAATCCATGCACACTGTTTTCATATTAAACTTTAAAACAGAAGAAAAACTGAAAGGGTTTAGAAAGTTTGAGCAATGTTTCATAGTGCTACTTGTGAAGGAGACTGAAATTGAAAATGATTTAAAAAACAGTAACACTAAGACAATGAGTAGATGAAAAATATGAAAAAAAAAAACCGCAAGTAGTTCAAGAGAAAAAAAATCAACTCTAAAAATACGATTCGATGGTTAAGAGCAACAACGACATGGAAGGCAGAAAGTCCTGACCCACTGATTTTTATTGACCATAACTTTACCAACACAACCAAATAGAGAACAGTTAGAAACCCAGATTGTACTGTTAGTAATTTAATTAAGTGTCCAGAAAATTTTCCCAAGTCTTTATACTGTCTTGAGAGCCAGCCTGACTGGGAGAGATCATGTCGTTTAACCTTTGAGTTGCACCATTTTCCCTCTGTGTACAGTAGATATAAACCACTTGGAGTAAAGCACCTTAGAAGCTGGAGATAAAATTCTGCTCTGTGTATAGCAGTATTAAAACAACAGTTGTCTTGACTGCCATAGGTAGAGACTTCTATAGAAAGACTTCATTTTTTTTTATTCTTCCTATTCATGTTTTTATTTATTTTTTTAGAGTAAGCAAATGAGGGGAGGGGAAAAAAGAAAATTATATTGGCAGAGGGCTGACCTCTATTTTATATAATTTGTAGCTAAAAAGCTTACAGGCTAAAACATGTAAATATATGCAGATCTGAGAGCAAGACCTCAGAAGGGAAATAGCCGAGCAAGATTGAAGAGGATCTGGGGCCATACACAGGAAATTGCTGGGGCTCTTAGCAACCTGGAAACCTGAAATGAATTGTTATCTGGGTCTTACTGTGACCTACTTAATAACCTGGCAGCATGTTGGCATTCGGAGAAATTTGGGGCTGTAAGAATCACTTATTTACTTGACCTGGAAGATACGCGAACCAGTAGGATGACTGCTGATTGAGCCCAGCGAGCAGGCGCTGCTGAAGTTGCAGCCCAGTCATCCCATGCCGAGGGGCTCACTCCGCGCACCGTGGGCCAAGGCGGACTGAACCTGTGTCCTCTGCTCAGTTTCTCTTTCATTGGAATAGGCTGTGGCTGAGTGGTGAGGGGCCGTGCCTGCAGATTGCAACAGAAAACAAGTAAAATGTACACCACTCACTCTCACTTTTTTCAAGTCTCTTTTGTTTTTTTCAATTAAATAATTATGTCACAATGAGAAGAGGAACCGAGCATGAATTTAAGATTAAAGTTAGAACGAGAAATCAGAGCTTTGAATGAAAGAATAATGCATTTTTTTAAAAGGAGGAGTTTGGGTGAATGGGATCGGGGACTATTTGTAGCAAGGCTGAAAAAATACACACATCACTTCCCCAAACCCCAAGAATTCTCACCCACAGACTCTGATCACATTAAAGAGTTGGAATGATCCAAAGAGAACATCACTTGTAACTGTTGGGGCTTACAGATGAGGAACATGAGGAAGAAAATCCCAATGCTACTCAAGGTGCCAGATCAGAACTCGGTTCTCCAAACCCTCAGATTTTTTCATGCTTTTGTCCCATGTGACTCCCTGTAGTAAACATTCTTTCAAAGTCCTCTTTAACATAAATCTTTTCCCAAGGCACTACGAATCAGTGGGGCTTTGAATAAGGGGAGTTGAGGTAGAGGTAATTGCTCTTAGCTTTATTTTCCTCTTTTGAGGAAGGATCTATTATTGAGGGACCAGATCGTGCCCTCCACCTCAGTCAAAGCAGACATGAGTCATAGTGGAAATTGGATCCCACACTTAATTTTGCTTGTGTACATCTAGTGTATAATATACGTCTCACAAATGGATTCTTTCAGAAGAGCCAGAACTTGACATGCCATGATAGATGGAAAATTCCAGGTAATCCAATTAACACGAATGAGGAAGTTATCAAATGCAAAAACTTTAGGTGAATTAACTGCCATCCAGTATGTTATGATGTGATGAACGATGGGCATCTGGAGTTTTATTAATGAGCAGCTAATGGAAAAGATGGAACCGGCACCAACAAGTTTAATCCCAAATAATGTCTTAAACAAGCCTAAGCCAAACCTAGGAGAACTGCAGGCGCCAGACCCGATGACCTACAATAGGAAGCATCCTAACTCATAGGTGTTTAACCAGAAGGACACATGCCAGCCAGCCCGTACTGTTTGCATGGGACAGGAACCTCAGCTTTAAACCACAGCAGCCATCAGTCTATTGTCCTGAACTGGCACAAGTGCCTCTCAGGATATGTACCGTCCAGAGGATTACCGAAGTCAGTGTTTGTTACCTGTACTCAGCAAGACAATCAGACAGAGGAGGAAAATGGTTTTACTGATGGATTTGTGAATAGCATTACAGCAAATTTGTATGTATGGCAGAGGTATAATTTACAACTGTGCACACTTCTTTTTTTTCATAAAAGCTTTCTTATTATGAATATTTCTTTTAAATACAAAGTAAGGCTTATCTGTGGCCAGGATAATTGGCTGCCTACGAGAAACAATTGGAAAGGCCCCAAAATATCTCTAGAACAATGTTTGCATCTGTTGTCTGAAATTCTGCCATTAAAGGTTTGTTCCATCAGGCATTGCCCATCTTTTTGGACATGGGTATCCCCAAGAAAGATAGCATGAGAAATATCCTGTAAGTCAATGGTAAATATTCACACAAAGGTATTAGTTGCCTCCCAAAAAGTAGCTACAATTTTCGTGAGAGGGGAAAGGAAAACAGGAAGGTTCTGATTCTAGCCCACTGCTTAAGGGGAGCCCACATGGATTTGGATCCCTGGATAGCCATCACCTGGAGTTAGTAGGCTCAATGAAGAAAATAAAAGACCTCCAACTGCATCCTTGCAATTTCTCAAAAGCATCTTCTTCCATTCAACCACTGTACAAGTTGTTCTGTCCTCCTGGAAGTCTCAACCTATGCCAGTTTTCTCTCATTTTTCCTAACTAACTGAGGAACATTTTGAAGATCAGAGAAATTACCTTATTATTTTATCCTATCTCAATGACTAGAAGATTATGTATGTTCAACAATTTTTCAAATGATAAATGAGGAAATTAAAATTAGGAAGGTATCTAAGATCAATCCCACTTAAGTCATAATTTTGCCTTGGGCCACCCTGATTAAATGAAACTTATTTTCTGTGTGTCTACACCATTAAGTTGAAAATGTATTTCCCCAGAAAAAATGTTAGCAATCAGTATGATCTCATGTTAGAATTGCACCCATAAAAAAAACTTTAAGGCCGAGGCGGGCGGATTGCTCGAGGTCAGGAGTTCAAAACCAGCCTGAGCAAGAGCGAGACCCCGTCTCCACTATAAATAGAAAGAAATTAATCGGCCAACTAATATATACAAAAAATTAGCCGGGCATGGTGGCGAATGCCTGTAGTCCCAGCTACTTGGGAGGCTGAGGCAGGAGGATCGCTTGAGCCCAGGAGTTTGAGGTTGCTGTGAGCTAGGCTGACGCCACGGCACTCACTCTAGCCTGGGCAACAAAGTGAGACTCTGTCTCAAAAAAAAAAAAAAAAAAACTTTAAATCCACATTTAAGAGAAAATTATCATTTTACTAAAAAACTTCAATGCTAAAAACAAAACAACTGTCAGTGCTACTGTGCTTATCTTGGAATATCATGATATTATTAAAACAAATAAGGGGGAAAAAAAACCCAGGAACTCATCAATGTAATTTTCTAGCCCATATAATGCAGCCATTTTAAAGGGAAAATATTGTGAGATTTTCTCATTTTTATTAGCCAAAAATTCCCCTAATTTTAACTTCCACTTAAGAAAATTATTTTTGTTCATTTTCTACTTTTTCTAAATATTCTGGACTTTTTCCAGTTGTCTTAATTTGATACATAAATGTTTTTAATTTAAGAAGGGGTAAAACACATTCAAAAAAAATTATAGACTAAAATCTTCAATGAAGGCTTAAGCCAGTACCTGTTGGGATACATGCTACTCTCCTGGTAGTGAGCCCTCAGTTGACAAGAACTAGTGAAGTGAGAGAGAGAGAGAGTCTATGGGCCATTCTGTTCTCAACTTATTAATAATTGGTGAACTCTTTAGACATATAGTAATCAAAAACAGGGATTAGGAGCTTTATAGTTTATTCATTTCCTTTTAAAAGAAATGAAATAACATTTAAAGTCTATGCATTGATCTTCCTTGAGGAAGTGTAAAAGTGCTCTCTAACAGGTGCATGATGTCAGGCATAGAAATGAAAACATGGAGCCCTAAAATTCTAAAGATGAAAGCTCCTCTTTCCTGGGTGAATTAATGCACAAATTAGAAATTATTTAAATTCATCATTCAATTAAGTAAATTTCTGTTACGTAAGAGAAGATTTTACACTTAAGAAAAGGTGTTTTGCTCTGCATCTGTCAAAAGAAAGAGAGAAATACAGTAATGAACGGGAGAAAGAAAGGAGGGAGGAATGGGAAGAAAAGGACCCAATGTACTATAGAATAATATTTAAATTTGTAGTTAGAAGTCATGAGACTTAAGAAACTTGGGGTGGTTTCTGATACAAGTTTACTGAAAGGTGATTTTGCAATATGAACCAAAGCCTTCAAATTCTGCTTATACTTTAATTTAGTAATTCCACTTCTAGGAATTTATCCCAACAAAATCATTAAACAAGTGTGTTTAGATTGCATATGGATGTTGTTTTATATTTTATTTATTATAGTGAAAATTTAGAATAAGAAGTGTTTGCTTAAATAATAGTATTTCATGATAATCCAGATATGTATTATTGACATTGAAAAATGTTTGCTATGTAAAAAATAAAATTAGAATTCTACATATAGTACAATCCCATTTTAATATGCTCTTATATATTTTATATATTTTCCTAGGAATATCTTATGTATGTGTGTTTTTATATATGTATATATTTGTGTGTGTATATAAATATATATATACACACACACGTAATATACAGCTAAGACCAAACCAAAAAAGAAAAACAACTAAATTCTAAAAGTATTGATAATTACCAATAAAAGTTGAAATTTAGTTATTTGTTTTAGTATTTGCATAGTCTGGTTTTTAATAATAAAAATAATACATGGCCAGGCACGGTGGCTCACACCAGTAATCCTAGCACTCTGGGAGACCAAGTGGGGAGGATCCCTTGCCTGAGCCCTGAGCAAGAGGCAGACCCTGTCTCCACTAAAAATAGAAAAAATTAGCTAGGCGTGGTGGCATGCACCTGTAGTCCCAGCTACTCGGGAGGCTGAGGCAGCAGAATCACTTCAGCCCAGGAGTTTGAGTTTGCTGTGAGCTAGGCTGATGCCGTCATACTCTAGCCTGGGTGACAGAGCAAGACTCTATCTCAAAAAATAATAATAATAATAAAAGCAGATGATATGTATAAGAAAAATAGTAAAGTAGTCTTAAAATCTATTTATTAAATCCAGAGAAAGATAATATGATGATGAAAATATTTGCCTTTAACGTTGACAGCACTACTACTACTAGTTCAGCTTTTATTCAAAACTAGATAAAGGCAAAAATGATTTAGCCCTGAAAGTTTTCCTCCATCTAAGTACTTCTCTCAGAGTTACTATTTATTTACCATATCTGGAACATGACTACAAATCGGTTCCCAACTTGGGAATACACAAACCCCCCAAACTAATATGTAAAACAAATTGTTCCATCATCCCATGGTTAACAATCATGAAGAATTATTGGTATTATAAATAATATTCAATTGAAATTTTAGAACAGATATGGCTCTGCCTGAGTAGTTTATTGGAAAATCATTTGTTTCACATCAGTTTTGGCATGCAGTATTCAATGTGAATTATGTAGTTATAGCCCAGTTTATTATATTTCTGTTTGTTCCACTGTGTATATATGTGTCCTAGGCTTTAAAAAGGTAATTTGTGCCCTCAGAATGTATTATGTAACAAATTGTGATTCATGCAAATCACTTTGATTTGTTTTCCAAAAATGTAGCCTGCTTCAATTAATCAGTTGCTATTCATTTCATATGTTTCAATTGCACTCACAACAAAAGCTCCAGTGGGTTATCACTTACATGGGGGGCTGGCTTCCAAAGGGTATGAAAGACACGACAATCAGACATTACACCAAGCATACAATTATAGTGTGTGTCCCCACAAACTCCAATAAATCATACATTACATTATGCTGGACTCCCACCTCTCTGAAGTTCCCTGTTACCCGAACCACCTACCTGGCTGTAATCACAGCATTCTGCAGTGCGTGGGTGCACAGCTTCCAACCTGCTGAGGCCTATTCCATGACTCCCAGTGTGTAGCAGGAGTCAGCCAAGCAGATTGCCATATCTATGTTCCGCAGCCTTCCCATCACGACAAATGAGTGGCTTGAAGTGCTGCACTCATGTGCATGGACTTTGTTGGGGAAAGAAGGGAGGTAAAAGCAATATTTTCAATTACATTTGTGCTTGGAAATTGATGCCATACGATATTTCTATGTAGCTTTTTTACTCAAAATGTAAAAATGGACATAGCAACAACTTGCAAGAAATGTTATAAACTAACTATAGAAAATGGTCTCTTTTATAACGGTTTTGTTTTAATTATGGGACAACTTAAAGTATAATTACCACACACGCTTTTACTTAAGTGTCACGTTGTCTCAATCCTATCCTGTAGGATGAACTAATAATAATGGACTTGAATTAGCATTTTACATAAGGTATATTATTATTTATTTTCCTAGCAATAACAGGGTACTTAGTGTCATCTGAAATAGAGGGCATTATTAAACGAAAACCACTTTTCTATGCCAGCTATTTATAAACTACATATGAATAGTTCTAAAGTATAGGGTACTGAAATGACTAATTGTGCTGGGTAGGTACTTATTATGGGTAAAACTGCCCACAAAGGGAAGATTTTTATATGGAGTTCTGATATTACTCTGTCAGCCATTGCCAAGTTACTCTGATGACAATGACACAAGACCTTATTTGGGGATATTTCTTCTAGGGCCATTACTATGAAAACAAATAAAGATTACAAGAATGAAGCACTAGACATATTTCCACCATGGAAGGATGTTGGGTCTGACCTGGGTTGTGGAAGCTCTCAGGAGAGGAGACAAAAATACAGCAGGCTGCCAATCATATGGCATATAACTCTGTAAACCTTCACATGTTCCACCATTAATGAGACAAACCTCAATTCCAACATGGTAAAGACAACAGTTAGTCAGTAAGTATTCCAAAGGAAAACTTTCAAGTTTGATATTGTTGCTATAGCATTGTGGAGTTCTAATTTTCTATCCTCATTCTTCTAATTAGATATATTAAAGAAAGAAAGAGAAAATAAAAGTGAATGAATTTTGAGTAACTACTGTGTTATTAGTAATCAGAAATTTACCCATGGTATTGAATGTAATAATCACAGCAAATCTCTGTGAAGGATAACAATCCCCATCTAAGCCAACAGAGAGTAAAAAAAGGTAAGTAATAATATAGATGTAGCCAAGCATGAGTACTCCAGTTGAACTTCGATCTAAGGTCTGCATTCTTTCTGCTAAATCAGGTTTCCTTCCTTGCTTTATTATGGAAGAGGAGAAATGCTTAGCTTTAAACCATGGTGAAGTATTTGTTTATTGCATTACCTATAAAAGATTTTTTGTGTGTAAAAGATATAAATAAAACATTTTAAAAATGATGTGCTGATCTCCAATTTCTGTTAAGAAATAGGAATTCGTCTACAGCCATACCACCCTGAACACACCCAATCTCGTCTAATCTGGGAAGCTAAGAAGTAAGAAGTTGCAGTAGACCATTGTCACCCCCTCTAAAGATGTCCATGTCCTACTCTCTGGAACCTGTGAATATTTTACCTTACATGGAAAAGGGACATTGCAGGTGTGATGAAATTAAGCATCTTGAAATGAGATTATCTTATGTTATCTGGGTGAGCCCAGTGTAATCACAGGGTTCTTATAAGAGAGGGAAAGAAAAGAGTCACAGTCAGAAAGGAGGAGACATGATGACAGAATTGGAATCATGCTGTTTGAAGATGGAGGAAGGAGCCCTGAGCCAAGGAATGCAGAAGGCATCTAGAAGCCAGAATAGGCAAGGGAAGGAATGGATTCTCCTCTGGAGCCTCTAGAAGGACTATACTCGCTACTAACATCTTGACTTTAGCCCTGGAAAACTCATTTCAGACTTCCAACCTCCAGGATTGTAAAATAATAAATTTGTGTTGTTTTAAGACACTAAATTTTTGTGTGGTGGGGGGAGGTTATAGCAATAATAAGAAACTAATGCAGCCATCATCCCCACCCTAAAAATCAAAACAAAACACAAAAGTATAAATTATAGTTTTTAAACATATCAGGGAGTTAATGATAAAAAAGAAAAATCTAAGGGAATTAAACTGTAAAAGACACAAGTCCTTCCTAAAAGAGAATCACATGGCTGCTTTTATTGCTGGGGGAATAATAGTAGAAATAGCAGGAGAAACTAATCTTCCACAGATGGAGAAGCCAGCTCAACTTTTAACAAAATGTGAGCGTGGGGTAGTGTGACAGAATACAATCTCAGGGACCCCAGGTCACAGAGAGAATCTGCACCTGTTCACCAATTCTTTTCCACAAAGCCATCAATAAGTACTTGGGGACAATATGCTAAAGGCTGGGAGCAAAAAAAGAACCGTGAGAGATCTTCCCTCCAGCACACAGGGCCCTAACAAGAGCATAAGGCAGAGGACACCAAAGGCTGCAGGACAGTGGGGGATGGGAGGAAGGTGAGTAGGACAGAGCTTCCCCCTGATTTGCACAGGATATTTACTAGGGGGGGCTTTCACTTATTTCAAGGCAGTAACTCATTGAGTGAAGGCTGGAAGTAGGCAGGAAAGCTGAGAGAGATCCCCTGAGGCGAACTAAGGGGTGAAAGAAGAAGTAGGGTAGACAGAGATTTCCTCTGGTGCAAAAAACCAACACAGGTCAGGAGACCAGAAATTATTCCCAGTAACTCAGAAAGCTGAAAATTGAGTTTTAAGACCGAGTATCTTCAGAAAATTATTGGTGCTTATATCTCAGACCCTGCTGAAAGGAAAGTGCTGACTCTGACTGCAAAATATTCCAGGGATGAACTGAATCTAACTAAGTCTATCACAAAGCTTATGTTCAACTCAACTAGAGATTAGATTGACTCAGCACCCACCCTAGCAGCCTGATAGAGCAAGGGGAATGTCCTTCGCTGGTACTTTCTACTATTCTTGACACAAAATGTCTGCCATAGAATTTAAATTATAAGATGTGTGAAGAAATAGAAAAATATGATGAATAGGGGAAATGACTACTGATAGGAGCAGGAAAAAATAAACTGGAACTCAAAAAAATATTTTATTAACTCAAAGTAGACAGAAAAAGAGAAACAAAGGAAGACCAGATAGTATAAAGACAATTCTTATAAAGATGCTACAGAATCTAGTGAAACTTGATGCAAGAAGAGATTGGAAATTTCAGAAGAAATATAAAATGATATAAGTGAACCAAGTAAAAATGATAGAACAATGTAAGAAGTACAAAATGTTTTCAATAGGCATAAGAGCATCTTGAACACAGCAGAAGAAAAGATCAGTGAACTGGAAAACAGGACAAAAGAAATCATCCAACCTGAAATACAAAGACAAAACAAGTTTTGAACTCAACAGATAATCCAAGATGTGTTGAATGATATCAAAGCATCTAATTTATGTATTATTAGAGTTTCAGAAAGAGAATAAAGAAGAGAATGGTGTAGAAGAATTATTTTTAAGAGATAATGGCTAAGAACTTTTCAAAATTAATGAAGTACTTTAATTCACAGATCCCCAAATCTTTGCAAATCTCAAATAGGGTAAATACATGTACTAATGAAAATTTTTTAGTATGAAAGAAAATGACATAAGACAGAAGCCTGAATCTATAAGGAAAAAATAAAGACCACCAGAAAGGATAACTATATGGGTAAATATTTTTTGAAAAGTATTTAAATGAATAAATACATATAATAATTTATATATAATATTTTAAATATACAGGGTATAAGTCATGTTTGTATGGATATATATTAAATACTTTTTAAGACTGCCAATTTAAGGCAAAGATGATAATAATGTACTTGGGGTAATAAGATATAAAAAGTAAAATATATAACAAAATCACAAAGGACAGGAGGAAGGATAAATAAAATTATGCTGTGGTAAGCTCTTTACATTGTTTGCAAAGTAATATTTAAAGCTAGACTGTTAAGTTAAAGATAAATATTATACTTTTTAGAGCACACACTAAAAAGTAATAAAATACTCAACTAAAGAAATAAAATGGAACCCCCCAAAATATTTTATTAACCCAAAAGTAGACAGAAAAAGAAAAACAAAGGAAGATCAGATGGTACAAAAAGAAAATCAACGCCAAGACGACAGCATTATGTAATGTATGTAAATAATTACATCAGCTATAAGTGTATCTCAAGAAAAGGTAGAGATTTCAGAAATATTTCCCAACTAATTTTCTGGGGCCACTATAACCTTATTATAAGCTTGACAAAGATATTATAAAATAAAATTAAAAAGTGGGGGAAGGATAAAATGACAGATAAATTCATTCATGAATATATGTAAAACTCCTCAACAAAATAATAAACCAAACCACACAATATATGAAATGGATGATATACCTTATAATCAATACCATCTGTATTGGAATGCAAAGTTGGTTTAACAATCTAAAAATCAATCAATATATTTCATCACATTAAAAGTATAAAGAGGGAGATCATATGATAAATGAAAAATCAATTGACAAAATTCAATGCTTATTTATCATAAAATTCTTAGTTAATGAAAAATAAAAGAGAATTTTCTCAATCTGATAAAGGACATCTATCAAAAACTTACAGTTAATACCAAATTTAATGGCAAAATACCAACCACTTTTTTCCTAATGGTATAGGAATGTCTGTTCTCAAAATTTCTGTCTTAATGTTGTAGTTTATGGAAGTTCTAGCCAGTGCAATAAGGCAAGAAAATATAACAAACAGCATAGAAACTGGAAAGGTAGTAAAAAGAAAACTCTTCTTTTTCCCAAATGATATGATTGTATATACAGAAAACCCTAAGAAATCTGCAGGTGAGATAAAAAAAACTACTAAAACTAATAAATAAAGTTAATGCATGTGCAAGATACATGGTTGAGCTACAAAAATCAGTTCTGTTTCTCTATACTAGCCCAAAGAATGGAAAGTGAAATTTTAAAAAGTACCATTTATAAAAGCATCCCAAAATATAAAATATATAAGAATAAATCAACCAAAAGATGTGTATCATATCTGTTCTTAAAAATACAAAACATCACTAAGAAACTTAAAGAAGATCTAAATAAACGGAGAGAAATACCACACTCTTGAGTAGAAGACTTTACATTGTTAAATATTCATTCTTCCCAAATTGATCTGTGGATTCTACATAAGTAACAATTAAGGTACCAGCAATATTTTTGAAAAAATTAACAAAGTAATTCTAAAATTTACATAGAAATGTAAATGATGACCAAAACAACCTAGACAAGAAAAATGAAGTTAAAGAATTTTCACCATCTGAATTCAAAACTTACTCAAAAACTAAACTAATCAAGACAGTTTGTTATTGGAATAAGGACAGGTTAATAGATCTATCTACATGCAATTGATTTTCAGCAAAGGCAAAAGATTCTTTGAGAAAAGCAAAGTCTTTTTAACAAAAGATGCTGGAAATCCCAGACAAATGCCTAGAAGGAAAAAAAAAGAGCCTTGACCCTTATCTCATGCCATACCCCAAAATCAATTCAAAATAGGTTTAGATCTAAACATAAAATCTAGAAACATAAACTTTCCAGGAGAAAGCACAGGAGACTATCTTTGCAACCTTAGGATAAGCAAAAATTTCTTAGGCAGATTCCAGAAGGATATCTTAGAACACACAATTTAGTTTTTACCCAAGGGAGTTGAAAATATATGCCCACAAAAAAAGAATGTTTACAGAAGTTATACTAATAATATAACCGAAAACTGGAAACCACTCAGATGTTCACCAACAGAATCAATAAGCAAATTGAGGCAAAAGTCATACAGTAAGTGGAATACTACTCAGTGATAAAAAGGTAAGAGATATTGATTCATGCAACAATATGTTGAGTAAAAGAAGCCATTTATATAAAATCCAAGAATAGGTAAATCCATGAAATCAGAAAGGTTGCCTTTGGAAGAGAGGACTGACTGGAAAGGAACATAAAGGAACTTGCTAGGGTGGTGGGAATATTCTGTGTCTTACCTTGGATGATAGGTAAATGGGAGTACAATAGTCATCCCTTATCGCAGTTGCATTTTCCAAGGTATCAGTTACCCAAGGTCAACCACAGTCCAAAAATATTAAATGAAAAATTTCAGAAATAAATAATTTATAAGTTTTAAATTGCTCACTGTTCTCAGTAGCATGATGAAACCCCATGCCATCCCAATTTGTCCCTTTTTCCATCGTATCCACACTGTATTTGGTACACATCTGCTAATCACTTAATAGCTGTCTTGGTTATTGGATCTACTGTCTCAGTATTGCAGTGCCTGTGTTCAAGTAACTCTTATTTTACTTTATAATGGCTCCAAGGCCCAAGAGTAGTGATGCTGGCATATTGTTAAAGTTGTTCTACTTTATTATTAGTTGCTGCTAATCTCTTACCATGATTAATTTATGAATTAAACTTTATCATAGGAATGTATGTGTAGGAAAATACATAGTATATATAGAGTTTGGTACTATATTTTGTTTCTGGCATCCTCTTGAGGTTCTGGAATGTATTCCCTGAAAATCAGGAAGACTACTATAAACAATTGTCAAAACTCATAGAATCGAATGCTTTGGATCTGTTCATTTTATTATAAGTAAAGCATACTTTATTTTTATTGAGTGTAAAAACCATGGACTCACTTAACTGAGACACTAAATAATTCTATAACATACTGAAATTGTCTTTTGCAAGCATTTCTAATAAGTATTAAAATGGGTTATTTTAATCTGAATATAATCCAAACCTCTACATATTATTCTCATTTATGGAAAATAGGAGATAAAGAAATAAGTTATTTTACATAACAAGGAAATAATCAGCCAGATATAAAATATAGAATATTCATATGACAAATGTACTTATTTCTTTCAAGTAAATATCATTTTTAAAAGGAAGAGGATCTGTTACAAATTTAGAGTCATAGGAAACATACCAACCAAATAAAGTTTACTTGCTTGGGCCTTGTTTGGATCTCATTTTGAACAAACCAACTGTAACAAAGACATTTTTAAACAATTGAAGAAATTTGAGTACAGATTAGGTACTAGATGATAATAAAGTTAACTTCATTATATGTGATAATGTGATATTGTGGTTACATTAAAAAATATCTTTCATCTGATAGCAACATATAGTGAAGTATTGAAAGTGAAATAACATGTGTAAAATTTCCTTTAAAAGATTCTAGCTAAAATAACAAACTATAAAAATTATACCTGAATGTATAGTCTTCACTAGCTAAAATGAAAATGTAGGAGAGGAACATAAATGAAATAAGGTTGCTAAAAACTTGACAATTATTGAAGGTTGGTGTGAGAACATATGAATTCATTATACTATTATTGTTTTATTTTATGCAGACTAGAAATGTACAATACTAAGAAATTTTAATGAATTATTGTGTATGAAAAACAGGTCACTCTTATCTTCCAGTGAAAGATATTGCTGGCTATCCCTCAAGCTCTTCTTATTCTAAAGTTTCCAAATTACGCATAGGTCATTTCATTGTTTTTAGACTTTTATCTTGCACTGAACTTAAGTCATTAAATAATTAACACTAACTAATTAATTAAAGTAATTATCATAATTAATAAACCAACTTCTTTTTAGTCCACTTTATAACACACAATTACGTGAATGTTTTATATGTCTCTATATGCACACATGTGAACATTATATATGTGTGTATATATACATACATATGAATGTGTGTATATATGTGTACATGTTCTTATAAACCAGATACCCTCCTTTGTCATCCTCCGAAACCAAAACAATAAACCCAATATGAAGCCTATAAGCTAGACCTTTTTCCCAGAAAGTTTTTTGATTTTTCAAATGTATAAAGTGAATGAAATTGATTTTTGCTAACACCAACTTCTCGACTCTAGTGTGCATTTTTTAAACTTATTATTGAACATGTATAGAGCTAAAAGTAGAGGTAGACTCTCTTTTCTCATTACAATTACAATCTAAACTTGACACATTGATAATATCTTAACTTTTTATTCACCAAAGACTCCTACTCTCCTTACATCTTTTATTATTACCTCAAAAGACCTCTTTCCAAGCCTTATTTTTTACTTTTCTATAACAGCCTGCATTTTTTTAAATAAATTGTTACTGGCTAATAATTTCTTTGACAATGTTAGTCACACACTGATCACGTGCTTCTATTTTTAAGGTTAATTATAGATATAGTTATTTCCCCCACATGAGCTTGCTTTAGGAATAGGAACTCAATCATCAGTAGTGGCCCTAATAGTTGAGTGTAAATCTCTGAATCAACTTTTTGAACTGACTTTGGGCTATAATTGATTACAGTCCAGGAAAAATGCAACATAAATACTAATTAAAATTGTATTGGTATAAATATGATGCTGATTCTAGTTCTGGCTTTGCTTCTAATAAGTTGTGTGATCCTTGACAAACCATTTATTCTCTCTGGTCTTCGGTCATCTCAAGGTAAAGCTCAGCCAAGACTCATAAAGTTGCTGTGAATACTCTCAGAAGGAAGGGCAGCTTATTCAAAGCTAGAAGGCTGGCTTGTTGGGGCCTTACAGGGACCCACACACACAAATACACACACGTACACACACATATAACCCTCTAATGTCATTCAAAGCTCAGTTTAATCTCCACCTACTCCACAAAATCATCCTTGACTCCAAATTTCCCACCTATCCACAGCCCTTCTTTTTATTCTCAGAGGATTTGATCTGCACCACTTTTATAGGATACCTATTACCATTGATCTACATTTCTGCCTTTAGGAAGATTATGAGTCATTTTGCAAAAATCCCTATGCTTTGGAGCCACAAAAACCTACTTTCTGCAACCTAGGCCAAGGACCCAAGGTCTCTGGACCTATCCTCATTTGTAAAACTGGAAGCAATATTAACCTACCCTGTATAGTTATTCTGAGGATGAAGAGATTCTCCGTGATATCAGTAGTGTCCAGTGCATAATAGAATCTCCATAAATCTTAGCAGTTTGTATGATTTCATAGTTACTTTGAGACATTTCTGCTTCCCTCACTCCCTTGTAAGTTTCTCAAGGATAAAAGTTGTACCTATTTAGTTCTTTGCATGTAGGAAGTTCTTAAAAATAGTTCAGGAAGTAAGGCAGGAAGAAATGAAGACAGGAAAAAAGGACACTATAAGTAGACAAGAAACATTAAGTAGCATTTCACATAAATGTTGTTTACTTAATGCAGAAATCAGGAGAAGATATTATATTAGATGATCAGATTCTCTTCACAGGGAAGCCCATTTGGTATAAGCTTCCAGAAAAACATGTGCTTCAGAAGTAATTTTAAATGTAGAAATTCTGTTTATTAGGAAGGGTAGGAGTTTCTCCTAGATTTCCTGCATTTTATTTACCACGCCAGTGTCTGATTAATAATTTAGTATTGAACGGCACAAAATTCCAACTGTTAGTCTGAATGTTCACTCTTCAGCAGTTGGTGCAAACATTGTTGGAGGAATTCCTGAACACCAAGGAAGTAAAGGATAAATCTAAAGTGAAAGGGTGAGTAGGAACTGGCAAGCAGAGAGATTTGAAGGAGATGACAGCCCAGAGGTCTTTGGGTGACTGAAGGATAAGAAGCTTGATTCTACCAGTAAAATGGCAGTAAAATACTCCTTGTTTCAATTCTCCTGAAAAACTGGTATCTAATTCACAACAGCATTTGCCCGGCTAGCCAACTATAGTTATGCCTGCAAGTAGAACAGGAAAAGCAGAGTAAATCCTATTTCAAAGAAAAAGCACTAAAGTTTGATTCCTTTCCAGACCTCCAAAACGCAGAATTGATGAGAAATTTCCAAGTGCTCTGAACTATAGAATTATCTGAAATGACAAAAGCTACCATCTCAAATGTGTAAAGGTAGATATGGTTTGCTTGGCTCTTTGGCTCAAATTGGATTCAATATTCCAAATCTAGTTCACATCCAAAAACATAAATATTAATCATTGCCATGTAAAATAAACATAGGAAAAGATCCAGACTGATAAATAGTGATGTATAAATGCAATTTAAAAAGGGAAGGCAGAAAGCATATTAAGACACAGTCCTGTCGTCTAAATTGGCATATTGTGATCATGTTGTTATCCAATTTATTCACTTTTCATGGTTTGATTACAAAAATAAAACTTTTTATTCTGAGTAGTACTCTTATAAGTATTTAATTTTCAAATTTCCCCCAGAAGAAATCATTTTTCCTATTAGTCATTATTATAAATAATTTTTTCTCAATGTGACTAAAAGAAACTTTGTCGCCTAATCTTATTCAGTGTCATGGAAACTTTTATTTATGATCTAAATCTTGAAAGATAGATCCCAATTAATGAGGCTACTTTTAAAAAGTTCAACCTTCTCAAGCAATGGGCTCCAATAGGCTATAGGAACTCAAGAGCCATTGATTCAAACTGATGTTTATTCTACAGTCTAGCTTTGCTCAGTTTATTTGTGCATGCTGCACTGATTGTAGAACAAAATTATAATGAAACATATTTGCATTTATAACCTAAGGCAACTGCAAGTAGCCTAGAATTTCTGGGGCATATCCAATTCAGTATAATTTTATTTCTTTTAACAAATTAAATGTCATTTAATTTGTATACCTTTTAAAATTGTTCATGTAATAAATTTATAATTCAGAAAAAAATGATCTGCAAAGATAAGGGTTCTGTGTTTTTTTTTATTTAGAAAAATGCTATTACCATTCCTAAGATGCATGTTAAACCTAAATCTCTTTCAACTTTCAACTACAGTCCTAAAAGGTAACATCTAGAAGACAACAGTCTTGAGACCTACTCCCATCAAGCACAGTCTGGGGCCAGCATGCAATAATGCAAGTCAGTGATCATTCACCAGGTGTCCATTCTACGTTATCACACACTGTGCTCAATTCTGAGAAAATTAGCGTGGCAATTTTCCTTGAATAAAGCAAGGAATTTGGCAATTTCCCTTGAATAAAGGTACCCTAAAGAATCCATGAAGGCGCAACTATTCATCAGGCTCCCTGCTGGAAACACCGGAAGTAGACCAAAAAAGGCTTTCAGTTTAGGGAAATTTTCTCGAATGATTTAATGCATGGTTTTTCTCCTCTCTATTTTGTTCTCACATTCTGGAACTCCTTCCTGAAGAGGTCCTCTAATTTTCTTATCTTTTTTGTCATATTGTTTTTCTCTTCACATTTTAGGTCTATTTTCTTAGGGATTTCTTTACCGCATCTTCTAATTTTTTGTCATTTCTATTCTCAGTTTTTTACTTTTCAATAACTCTTTTTGTGTCTGATGTTCCTTTTTATAGTAACCTGTTCTTATTCAAGGGTGCATGGAGGTTTTCTTGCCCCCGCCTGGTTCTCTTTTCCCCTGGTTGCATTTTTTGGTTTGTTTACTTTTGCCTCCAGCTTTCATACTGAAGGCTTTCCTCTCAACTGTCCACTGATCCTTGGTTTCCCCGCTGGTATCTGAGAGTAGAGCTCTATAAATTGATTTGAAGCTCTGAGCTCAAGAACGGGCTCCATAAAAGTGGAAACAGAGAGTAGGTTTCACTGAATAACAACGTGTCTCAGTTGTTTCATCAGAGTACTGTGGAGGTCAAAATATGTTTAGTTCTCTCTTCCTCAAGAAGAATCCTACAAGCCCCTGAGCAGAGGTACAATTGTAGTTGTAAAGATTCTGGAAACCAAGTAGAAGGCAAGCATTAGAAATAGGGATGTCTCATTCAGGCGGAAATACTCACAGTTTTGGGGGCCAGCACCTCCAGACTCAATTTGAAACAGACTTGCTTTAAGCAAAAAAAAAAACACACACACACATATATATATATATATATATGTATATATATATATATATAACTTTTTTACATTGATAAAGGCGATTTTGCTTTCTTACTTCTTTTGCTCTCATTACAAAGAAAAAATTTTGCCAATATCTCTTTATCCACTCACAAATGCAAATTAGTTATGTTAATTTTATTAACAGTACTTTGAAAAATTAAGCAAGCTGAGTTTACAGAAGTGCTAGCTGTTGTTTTTGTTTCGTTTCATATTTTTAATTGCGTCCTCCATGAGAATGCATAATTAGGCCTTGAGTATAAGTTATGATGAATATAATTAATTCAAATATTTAAAAATAATTAATAGCAGTCTTTAAAAGAGCAAGATTAACAAAATCTACAACACAGTTAAATAAACTTCAATTTATCATCTTATTTGGCTTGACCAACTCTCAAATGTGAGTCTCCACTAACATACTCAAGAACTGAGAAAAAGGAGGAAAAAGGAGAAAAGTTGCTTTTTAAAAAAAAATGGAAATGCTATGAGTATTTAGTGGTTATTTTATGGAGAAACTCAATGTACTGCTACAAGAGTAATTCCTTACTATGCCTTCCTCACAAAGTTTAAAGGCCATAAAATGGAGAAATGGGTAGTTCTGATGCCAATAAGAATTCTCTTTTAACACTTGGAATTTGATATTTTTCTCACACATTTATTTAAGTTAATATATATCTTATTTCTCTCTTGTGACTTGTGTTGCCTTGCATTATTCTAAGTCAGTGATACACTTTCAGAAAAAGATTAAAATAATGTCACATTTAGCACTTCATCTTCAAAACCTCACATAAGAATTAGAGACACTGTCAAAACTAATTAATCCATTATTTTCCTGCAAAGGGGTAAATGTATATTTGTCATATTTCTCTAATGATCTGCCAGTAAATCTTGTTAAATAATTTATACCATATCCTGTGGTCTACTATAGTTAATAATAATAATACTAATACCTCTCATATAACTTAAAAGACATTGCCAATATTTTAGAGAAAATTATTATTTTTTGAAGTATACTACCATCAGTGGAACAATAAATTTAACTATTCAGTGCAATTCCATTCACTAAAGAGTTAACATATGGCATATACACTGTGACTACTTCCTGAGAGTAAATTGTTCATTATAATAATACTATTTCTTCAGCTATTTGCATAGGTTCTGCCTCTTTGGAGTCATTGGTAAATGCCTTGGTTTTTTTAGGTTAACTTAAATGTAGATAAAGTAACATTGCCACTTTATTCCCAATGTCACTATTCATACTACGTTTTGAAACAGGATTTCCATGCTCAGATTGTTTGCAGGCAAAAAAATACCAGTGTGGCCAAAAGTCTGTTGTTTCTGTGCCTATAAATTACTGTTCTGGTAATTTCCCAACTGCTACAGCTATTGAAGTCCCCTCATTTACTGTGTGAATGATTTCAGATGGTGGGGATGAGGGAATTTTTACTGGTCCCCACCATCCCAAATCATTCAAACAATAAATGTTGTCAAATGTCATGAACTTCTTTTCCAAAAAGGGGTTTCAGAGCAGCCCAGGAAATGGAATCAGAGTACTATGCATACCAAATACTTTGTCTTTGAAGAAAAAATAAAAATAGACCCAATATGTCATAGACACAGAAATACTTTATTAATTCTTTGAAGACATACATACTATGGGAGTGTATTAAAAATCCAAGTTTTGAAAGAACATACCTCCCACCCTAATAATAATGATAATAATAAGCTGTATAAACTACAAAATAGTCAATTCTCTTGTACCCATCAGAGAGCTAACATTATAAAGCAACCAAGTATACTGAAATCTAAGGAAAGACAGGCCTCTCCAAGGAGAAAGAAAATGGTCACTGGCGCAACTGTAGCAGAACATGTGACAAAGAGATTCTGAGAACCATAGAAGTGATTAAGATTTCAGCTAAAATTTTTAACAAATTCTAAGGGCTCACTATGGGCTAGCATGAGAGTATAAAAACCCTGATTGCTGCAGACTCCAGAGGAGTCCATAACCACTTGCAGGCTCTTTTCTACTGACATCCACTGGGCACTGAGGAGAAAGAGTATGGTCAGGGCAGGACATCTGGAAAAAGAAACAACTACTGCAATGGAAAAAATCCAAAGCTCCGCCATATTTTTCTCCCTTATGGAATAAAACTCTTAGCCAGTGGGCAAAGATCAGCAAACTTCTTGCTCCCAGGGAACAGGCAAAGACCCATTGATTCTGGAGAAAGGGTAAAATAATAAGATTTTATACCCCTGGATTTGGGATACATACTCATCCTGGGCCCAGATCATTAGTGATCTGTTAGTGCTGGGGGAGGGACAGGAAACTCTTTTTCCACACCAAACCCACCAAGTTAGAGTTCGGCTACCACTTGGAGGAGTAGCAGGATCACTGAGAAAGCCTACCACTGAGAATCAAGGACAGATGGTACTCCTAAAACTGAGACTGGGCTACGGTACAGAGAATCACTCTGCCCCTGCTCCAGGCTAGAAAGCACTGAGTAAAAAGGAAAAGTAGTCTTCTGTTGCAAGAAAGACAAGCACATGGAGACAAAAACCCCCTCTTATGCATAGGTTCAGAGAAAAGCAGGAGATGGAGAAGCAGCATTATACTAAATAAAAACCCTCCAGCAACCTAGCTTACACCACATGCACAAGGTAATGCTAGAGGAATCTGCAATTGGTTGTGCACAGAAGATAGTCATGGCCACAACAACAAAACACCAAAACAGCTTAAATATGAGTATATTGATACAAACTGCAACATTCATGACCTAGCAGAAGAGGCTTACCCACTTCTAGGCATAAACGCTATTGACCTCAGTCTCTGGTGTTATACATATAAAATCTGCATTCAAAAAACATCTCCTATCAAGAGACTAAGGAATCAATAGAACCAGACCCAAATATAAACCAATGTTAAAACAATTAGATAATTAAAAATAAGTATTTTTAACATGTTTATGGCTCAAGTTTTGTGTGATAGACGAAGGTATTAGGAGATGGGAAATTTCATCCAATAGATGGAAAAGTCTAATAGAAATTCTGAAAATAAAAAAACATAATAACAAGATGAAGTATGTCTTCAAACAGGCTATAAAGAGAGAAATCAATGAACTTAAAGATAGGACAATAGGCATTTCATAAACCAAAACACAAAGATTAAAAAAAGAGTGAAATCAAAACAAAAGAGCATCCAAGAGTTGCCAGTCTAAAATTTGTATAATTATAATCTTAAAAGAGAAGAAAGAGGGAAATACAAAAAAGATATATTTCAATACATAATGACCAAGAATTTTTCAAAAATTATGAAACACATCAAACCAAAACTCCAAAGAGCTCAATAAACACCAAGGAGAATAATAATACAAATTTTTAAATCTAGTCACACCATATTTAAACTGGCAAAAATGAAAGATAAAGAAAATATATTTAAGGCTGCCAAAACAAAAAAGGAACACATTATATAGAGAAGGATAAAGATAAAAATTATAGTAGACTTCTTGTTCTAGACATTCTCTTAGGGAGAATGCTTAGACTTCTTGTTTGAAGTCTACTATAGCCAGAAAAAAATAATAAGACATTATTAAAGGACAAAAGTTAGGCAAGAATGCTACACCTCGTGAAAATAACAATTAAAACTAAAGGCAAAAAATAAAGATTTTTCTCAGACAAATAAAAGCTGAAAGAATTAATTTCCAAAAGATTTGTATGATAAGAAATATTAAAGGAAATTCTTCAGTCAGAAGGAATATGATATCAGACAAACTTGGATCTACACAAAGAGGAGAATGTTTCTGTAAATGGTTATAATTATGTTAAAAGACTATTCTTATATTTAGTCATTGTAAAATAAAGTTTACTATCTGAAGTAGATAGTGGAAACATATTGGATCATAATAGCATTTATAAAATTAATATTTTTGAAAATAGCATAAAAGATGAGAGAAAGGAATTTGGAGTATACAATTGTATGTTCTCTATAATCCACAGTAAGTAATTTGATATTGTTTGAAGGTAGACTGTTATTAATAGAAGATGTATGTTGTAAACCTACTAAAAAATTAAATTAATACGTTAAACATGGAGATAAAATGAAATTATAATAAATACTCAAATAATCGAAAAGAAATCAGAAAGGTGAGAACGAAAAAAGAACAAAGAACAGGTGGAATACATGGCAATTAGGAAGATGGCAGATTTTTATCCAATCATATCAGTATTTACACTAAATGTAAATAATGTAACCACACTAGTTAAAAGAGAAAGATGATCAGATTGGATATTTTTAAAACCTACTATTTGTTATCTACATGAAACCTACTTTAAATATAAAGACATAGATTAAAAGCAAAAGAATGGAAAAATATATCATGAAAACATTTATCAGGAAAAACACTGATTTGGCTATATAGCAGGAAAGAAAGCAGGTTTTTTTTAAAAAGCAATATTATCAGTGGTAAAGAAAGAGATTACATAAAAGGATTAATACACAAAGAAGACATAACAATCTTTAATTAGTATACACCTAACAAAGCTTCAAAATGTAAAAAAGTAAACACTGAGAGAACTGATTTCTGCTTTTAGCCAAGATAAGGCCATAAGAACTGTATTTACCCTTCTGCCCAAAACAACAAAAAGAATTTTTTTTTTTTTTTTTTGAGACAGAGGCTCGCTTTGTTGCCCAGGCTAGAGTGCCATGGCATCAGCTCAGCTCACAGCAACCTCAAACTCCTGGGCTCAAGCAATCCTGCTGCCTCAGCCTCCCGAGTAGCTGAGACTACAGGCATGCGCCACCATGCCTGGATAATAATATATATATTAGTTGGCCAATTAATTTTTTTTTCTATTTATAGTGGAGACGGGGTCTCGCTCTTGCTCAAGCTGGTTTCGAACTCCTGACCTTGAGCAATCCGCCCTCCTCGGCCTCCCAGAGTGCTAGGATTACAGGCGTGAGCCACCGCACCCAGTCAAAAAGAATTTTTTTTAGAAGTAACCTCAGACTTTGCTGAATTTATTTGTCAATTCTGGGAGTCTCCAAGTGGAGTCTTTGGGGTTTTCTAGAAATAAGATAATGTTGTCAGCAAAAAGCGGTAGTTTGATCTCCTCTTTCCCAATTTGGATAGCCTTTACTTCTTTCTCTTGCCTGATGGCTCTGGCTAGGACTTCCACCACTATGTTGAATAGAACTGGTGACAGTAGGTACCCTTGTCTTGTTTCAGATCTTAGGGAGAATGCTTTCAATTTCCCCATTAAGTATGATGTTAGCTACAGGTTTGTCATATATGGCTTTCATAATGTTGAGATATGTTCCTTCCTCCTATGCCTAGTTTATTGGGGGGTTTATCATGAAAAGGTGCTAAATTTTGTCAAATACTTTTTTGGCACCTATTGAGATGATCATATGGTCTTTGTTTTTGCTTCTGTTTTTGTGGTGAATCACTAATCAGAAGCATTCCTATACACCAATAATGGTCAAGCTGAGAGTCAAATCAAAGACTCAATACCATTCACAATAGCTACAAAGAAAATAAAATACCTAGGAATATACTTAGCCAAGGAGGTGAAAGATCTCTACAAAGAGAACTACAAAACACTAAGGAAAGAAACCACAGAAAACACAAACAAATAGAAAAAGATGTCATGCTTATGGATAGGTAGAATCAACATTATTAAAATGTCCATACTACCCGAAGTGATTTACAGATTTAATGCAATCCCCATCAAAATGCCAATGTTATATGTCACATATTTAGAAAAAACAATTCTATGCTTTGTTTGGAACCAGAAAAGAACCCAAATAGCCAAAGCAACTTTAAGCAAAAAGAGCAAACCTGGAAGCATCACATTACCAGACTTCAAACTATACTACAAGGCTATAGTAACAAAAACAGCATGATATTTGCACAAAAATAGAAACATAGACCAATGGAACAGAACAGAAAAGCCAGATATAAACCATCCACATGCAGCCAACTGATCTTTGACAAAGCTGACAACAATATACACTGGCAAAAAGAAGATTTATTCAAATAATGTTGCTGGATAGCCACATGCATAACAATGAAACAGGACCCTTACCTCTCACCACTCAAAAAAATTAATTCAAGATGGATAAAAGTCTTAAATATTACACATGAAACCATAAGAATTCTAGAAGAAAATATTGGAAAAACTCTTCTAGATACTGGCCTAGGCAGAGAATTTATGAAGAAGATCCCAATAGCAATCACAGCAACAACAAAAATAAATAAATGGGACTTTATTAAATTAAAAAGCTTCTGCACAGCTAAGGAAATGATCAACAGAGAAATATACAACCTACAGAATGGAGAAAATATTTATAAAGTGTACATCTGATGGGGGGCTAATAACAAGAATCTACAAAGAACTCAAGCAAATCAGCAAGGAAAAAGCAAAGAACACCATAAAAAATTGGACAAAAGACATGAACAGAAGCTATTCAAAAGAAGATAGACAAATAGCCAATAAACTCATATGAAAAAAGTGCTCCACATCATTAATTATCAGGGAAATGCAAATTAAAACCACAATGAAATATGACCTTACCCCAGTTAGACTGGCTTTTATTAAAAAGTTCAAAAACAATAGATGCTGGTGTGGATGCACAGAGAAAAGAATGCTTATACACTGTTGGTAGGACTGCAAATTATTACAGCCTTAATGGAAAACAATATAGAGATTCCTCAAAGAACTAAAAGTAGACCTACCATTTGATCCAGGAATTCCAGTACTGGGTATTTACACAAAGGAAAAGAAGTTATTTTCTCAAAATGACACCTGCTCTTGAATATTTATTGCAGCACAATTCACAGTTGCAAAGATATGGAATAAACCCAAATGCCCATAAATGCATGAGTTCTTTAACAAAATGTGATATATATGTATACTATGGAATACTACTTATCCATGAAGAAGGATAAATTAAGGTCTTTCATGACAATTTGGATGGAACTAGAGACCATCATCCTAAGTGAAATATCTAAAGAATGAAAAAACAAACAGTACATGTACTCACTTGCTGTTAAATTGGAACTAACCAGTCAGAACACAATTACACAGAGGGAAGTCAAACTCAGTGGAAATCAAGCCAGGGGGTTTAGGCAAGGAAGGGATGAGTGAAAACCTACCTGACCTATCTGGATGATGGCCCAGTTATAACCCTGACTCAAGCATAACAAGTTTAATAACATGTAACCAAAAACATTTGTACATCTGTAATATTTTAAAATCTTAAAAAATAGAAAAAGGATATAAAACAATGATTTTCAAGTGTTGGACATTTGGCAGCACAGAAAGCCATTCCTGAGAGGAAAAACAAACTAGGAGAGCACAATAATTGCCCCAGCTTACTGACTAAAGATATTTTCTAAGCCCCTTCACAAAGAGGGAAAGTAAATATATTCCAGGACAACACTCAAGAATAAAAAAATAAGCAGCATCCAAAAAGGTAAAATTCACAATGTTTGTAATCCAATCAAAAACTACCAGGCATGCAATGAAGCAGGAAAGTATAACTCATAATTAAAAGAAAGTATCAATGAATGAAAGGGACCTAGAAATGGCACATATGACATAATCAGTAGATAAGGACATTAAAACTATTATTACAATATATTTCATATATTCAAGAAGATGGAAGAAAGGTTGAGCATGTTAAGTAGAAATAATAGAAGATATGCAGTAAAAACCCAAATTAAACATCTAGCGATAAAATTGAAAATGTATGAGATGACAAATACATTTAATGAGATTAACAGGAAACTTAAAGAAGGTCATTCAGATTGAAGACAACAAATAGAAACTATCCAAAATGAAACACAAAGAGAAAAGAACAAAAGTAAATTAAAAGAGCCTCCTGAGCTATGAAAAAATTTCAAAATAATATGCAGGTCATTAAAGTGCCCAAAGAAGAGAGAAGAGATGGAGGTGTAGAAAATATATTTGAAATAATAATGGTTGAACTTTTTCCAAAGTTGATGAAAACTATAGATTGACATATTCAAGAAGCTCAGAATAACCCAAGCATCAGACACACAAAGGAAACTACACTAAAGTACATCATAATCAAATTGCTAAAAATCAGTAGGAAAGAGAAAATTTTCAAAGCATCCAGAATGGGGGGAAGACACATTACATACAGAGAAACAAAGAAACAAAGATAACAGCCAGTTTCCCATTGGAAACAATGGGAGTCACAAGCCATTGGCATGACATTTTTAAAGTACTGAAAAAAATAAAATAATACAACTTGTCAATGTGGCATTCTATGTGCAATAAAAATATTTTTCAAAAGCAAAGATGAAATAAAGACTTTTCAAATATACAACAAATAAAAGATGATACCAGATGGAAATATGGATCTATACAAGGAATAAAGGACATTGGAAATGGGAGCAATATGAGTAAATATACAATATGTTTTTCTAGTTATTTAAATGTCTTTAAAAGATAATGAATTTAACAATGTATTATGGAGATCATAACAGGTCATACATGTAAAATAAATATATGTCAATAGCAAAAAGCCAATGATGGGAAAAATAGAAGTACACTATTATAAAGCTTATGTACTCTATATGGCATAATACCACTTGATGGTAGACCATGATAAATTAAAGATGTATATTATAAACTAAAGCAACCACTAAAATAATAGAACAAAGAGTTCTATAGCATTAAAAAGCAGATCAGTTGTTGCTTGGAGATGCCAGTGGGCAGGTGGGGGGACGTGGAGTTCAGGATTATGAGATAATGGAAGTGATGTGTATGTTTGCTATCTTGATTATGATGATAACTTCATGTGCATACACATTTCAAAACTTATCAATTGTCCACTTAAATATGCACGGTTATTTATACCTCAATAAGAGGTATAAATAAACTGTTTTAAAAAAATGTAATAAGCAAATGGCCAATACAAAAATAAGCAAAGGATTTGAACAGATATTTCTCCAATAAAAATATATAAATGGCAAAATTTTTAAAAATACTCATGAAAAGATGTTCAACATCATTTGTCATTAGGAAAAATCAAATTAAAACTACATGGAGCTGCCACTTCACATCCACAAGATGTCTAATAGCACCAAGTGCTGATGAAGAAGCAGAAAACTGAACACTCATATGTTATTTTGGGGAATGGATAATAATGCAACCAATTTGGAAAGTAGCTTAGTGGTTTCTAAAAAAGCTAAAAAGACTTATCATGAGACCCAGCAACCTGTTCCTAAGATATTTACCCAAGAGAAATATAAACCTGTACATGAATGTTTTTGGAAACAACCAGTCTTAGTCTGTCAGGGTGTTAGAGTGATGGGGTGACTTATAAACAACAGAAATTTATTTCTCACAATTCTGGAGGCTGGGAAGTCCAAGAGCATGGCGCTGGTAGATCTGATGTCTGGTGAGGGGTCACTTCCTGGTTCATAAATGGCTGTCTTCTTCCTATGTCTTCACATTGTAAAAGGGACAAAGGAGCTCTGTGGAGTCTCTTATATAAGGACACAAATCCCATTCACGAGGGCTTTACCTACATGACCTAATCATCTCCCAGAGGCCTCACCTCCTAATACCACCACATTGAAGATTAAGTTTCAACATATGAATTGGGGGCAGGGATAAGAGGTGGGCATGAACATTCAACCTATAGCACAACCTAAATACCCTTCAAGTGATGAATAGATAGACAAATTATGGAACATCCAAACGATGGAACACTACTCAGAAATAGAAAGGAACAAACTGATACACAGATTGAAACAAATGAATCAAAAATATTTTACTGGCCCAGTGCAGTGACTCATGTCTGTAATCCTAGCAATTTGAGAGGCTGAGGCAGGAGGATCATTTGAAGCTGGGAGGTCCAAACAAGCCTAGCAACATAGTGAGACCTCATCTCCAAAAGAATCAATAAATAAATAACAATAAAATATTTTTAAAAGAACAATCAGTTCCTTTTAAAAAAAGCTTTGTATATGTAAAATTGGTATATTTTATTTTATGTAAATTATACTGTAAGAATCTGTATTTCAACTGGTTTTTTTTTTGTTGTTTTTTTTTTAATTTAAGGCCATGGTGTTACTTGGTGAGGAGGAAATCATCCTAGTTCTTTTTTTCTACCCTAAACCCTGGATTTACTTTATTAACTGGAATTTTATAGATAGATTCCTATACAAATTCTGATATTCAGAAAAGAGAAAAATCTTACCTCCCTACAATATACGCTCCCTTAAAAGGTCTGATAGAATTACACATGAATGCCATAAAGGTCTTAAACTGCATACAAAGCCTTAACACTAAAGAAAAAACTGGTTCCTGGGCTGTGTATTCTACTTAATAGAATTATCCATTTAATATAATCCTCTCAACCTTCCAAGGGTTAAATTCTTGATAATTACAAAATAAGAAATGCCCCCAGAAGGCTTCATCTGTTGTGTTAAGAATTGGTATAATGTTAACTTTCAAAAGCAAGATTTAAATTAATATGGACATTGACAGCTATGTCAAACAGAAAATATTCATAAAAAAGAGATTGGAAGAACACACACCAAAATGTTAACAACAGAGTTATGGAACTATGAGTGATTATTTTCTCTTCTACATACTGGTATTTTACAAAGTTTCTATAATGGTAATGTATTGCTTTGTGATAAAAATGAGTAGAAATTATTTCTAATTGTTTAAGAACAAATGAAGAGATGAATAGATTTCTCATTGCCCTGAATTCTTCTTCAACTGAAAGTTTTATGCATCTGACACTAATAATGTTTTAAGCTGAGCAAAACATATATGCTTTAACTAACTTTAAACTTTTGTTTTCATAAAACAGACTAATGGGATCTGAATATCTTTTTCCTTCCCTAATTTTGTAAGAGGAGTTTTGCTGCCTAGAGCTCCTACTTTCCTGCACAAAGCACTTGGGACTTGGGCAGCTGTATAAACACATGTTGAAAATTCATATATTGGCAACAGAAAATTAAGCAGAGGCAGAGAGCATATCCTACATGCATCTGGCCTTAGATCCTCTTCCCCAAGGACACTGACTTCCAAGTAGCGTTGACAGGGAAGGTCATTCATCTATCCTAAGGCAGCCCTTCCCTTAAACTCATAAAGGAGTAGGGTGGTCAGCAGCAGCAGGCCACTGTTAACCTTCCGAGTCGCTGCCAAGTTACTCATCACCACAACTAGACCTAGGGGATGTTTTCCTTGGTTTTGTATTCATATGTCTGTATATTTCTCACACTGCCTACAAGCGTCAAAGTATTCTGCCTTGTAAGATGAGGGTCTGGTATTCCAGTGCTCAATTTGCAGGTGACTAACATGAATCCTGTGATATTCTTTATGGTGTCAGGTCCCTAATGTGAACTCAGACTGTTACACCAGGTAATTACAAACCAGTGGCAAACTTACTAGGGGGATAATGCTGACAATCAAAGGAGAAGAAAGTAGCCTCAGCACTTCTCTTTATGAAGCCAATGTATGACCTGGATTTTTATGAATATAAAGGAAGATGTTGCAAGCTCAGGAGGAGGTCTGGTTGATTACTTTAAAGCAATTCCAGACCATCAAGGCAACCCTGTGCTATCGACAATTTAATATTGATATGGGATTCCAAAGCAAACCCCAGAGCACGCCACTGTGCATTGTGTCTTCATTAGTTTCTTTGTCCTCTCTGACTTATTTTCCCTTAATAAAGTCTTTGTCTCCTTTTTCATCCCTGATTTTCATGAGAATAGTCTTGGCTCCTTGGTGCTTGCCTCTATAACTGACCAGGTTAAGAACTGGAGGTAATTTATGTAAAAATTCAATAAATGGCACTGTGATTATTGTTGTTTTGATTGGTGCCATAATCTACCATTATCTTTCCCTCCTCCATCCAACAAAAGTTTGTTTTCCATCATATCAAACTCAAAATCTTTCTATGCATTCTAGATCCTTGCCACTCAAAGTACATCTGCAGACCAACAGCGTTAGTGTCACCTGGAAGCTTGTTAGAAATGCAGCATCTTGGGCCCAAACCAGGCCTGCAGAATCAGAATCTACATTTTAACAAGATGATTTTGCAGGCAGGCATGCTGTGCTAGAAAAGCATGGCGGTCCCAGATCACTCATAGTTGGCATCACTTGGTTTGTTCCAGTTTTTCTCTATCCCCTGCCTGTGTCCTCTAATACAGCAAGCTAATCTTGTTAGACCCTCCCATTTTGTGCTTTCCCCATTCCTTGTCTGACATTGCCTAATGAGACAAATACCCTTGCCCCTTTTCTATGACTGTCCAGATTTTACCAGTTCTTCAATACCCAGCTCCAGGTCAAATTTTTTTTGAATGAAAAATCTCAATGACATTGTTCTCTTGCCTGAGCTCAACACTCACTTTCATGGCAACGTACACTGGCACTTAATTGTATTCAGTCTACCGTATTATTACTAACTATTGTCTTCATTTTGTTTTATATCTACTAGTTTCATGAAGAAGTTGTGTGTCCACAAAAAGACTATATGGACCATATCATACAGCCTCTATTCAGGATTACTTTAACATTCAGTGCTTAAAAAATTATTGTTGGATTGATTTAAGTTTCTCAGAAATCAAACAATAATCAAACTGTGAGATCTGGAAAAATGGTAATATGTTTAGAACACTACAATTTTTCTAATAGAAATCAGTATCTTGCAAGTCCTTCTTACAACTGGAAATAAAGAGCAGAGGAATATAAAGATACAGTTGCATTATAATATTTAAATTCAAGCTGAATAAAGGAATTATCTAATTTTCTATTAATTTAATGAATTCTTATTATTCATAATGAATACCATAAACAAAGCAGATTTCTAGGAATTTGTCATATGACAGCGTATAAAACAAGACACAATACCAGCCCTTGCAAATCTTATATTCTTGCCTCCTATATTTATGAGTAGATCTTATATCTGACTCTATATTTAATGGAAATATACTTCTAGAATAAAATATTGTTCACACTCAATTGTTAGTATCACTAGGGACCTATTACCATTGAATATTTTTCTTAGAATGTAAGATTTGAATATAAAATAGAAGGCATTATAAATTATTTATATATTATCTTACTTTTATGCATGATATAATTTTTACATGAATGAAAAAAATCATCTTCAATTTTTCGTTGGTACAGAATGAAGTAACATTTCTTAAATAGGAGGCCCATAAGCTTATTTTAACCCTCAAATGTTTTTGTTTTGTTTTGTTTAATTTGAATTTCATCAAGGAGCATATGCATGTGTGTGTGTGTTTGTGTGTATGTCTGCACATACGCACCCTCCAAATACTCCCAGTAAACAGATCCTACTACTCTCTTTCTGTAGATATTTTATCAAAATACAGCATAAAATAAAACGCACAAACATTAAGTGTGCATCCCAAAAAATTATTATTATTTTTTTTTTTTGAGATAGAGTCTTGCTGTGTTGCCCAGGCTAGAGTGAGTGCCGTGGCGTCAGCCTAGCTCACAGCAACCCCAAACTCCTGGGCTCAAGCAATCCTCCTGCCTCAGCCTCCCGAGTAGCTGGGACTACAGGCATGCGCCACCATGCCCGGCTAATTTTTTCTATGTATATTAGCTGGCCAATTAATTTCTTTCTATTTATAGTAGAGACGGGGTCTCGCTCTTGTTCAGGCTGGTTTTTGAACTCCTGACCTTGAGCAATCCACCCGCCTCGGCCTCCCAAAGTGCTAGGATTACAGACATGAGCTACCCTCCCGGCCCCAGAAAATTCTTAAGTGAACACACCATGTAACCATCTAGATTAAAATATAGACTATTACCAGCACCCCAGAACACTTTTTATGCTCACTCTCAGAGCTTATTGCACCCAAAGGTAACCATTAATTTAATTTCTAGCTCCAACACTCAATTTTCCTGTTTTGGGACTTTGTAGAAATGTAAAATACAGGATATATTCTTTTGCATTTGGCTTATCTTGCCTAAAATTACATCTGTAATATTTATCTGTGTTGATGTACTTGACAGTAGTTTCTTCTTTTTTCTTGCTGTATAGTATTTCCTTAAACAAATATACGACAACTTATATATCCAGTCTGCTATTGATTAGTATTTGGATTATTTCCAATTTATGGCTGTTAAAAATAATGCTACAGTGAATATTCTTATAAATTCCTTTTGTTACATATTTTTGCTCATTTATATCGGTTATAATTCCAGGAGTGAAATTGTTGGATTATAGAGTGATACATATGTGGATGTAAGTACTGCTAAGTAATTTTTTAAAGTGATTATACCAATTGACTTTCCAGTCAGAATCATATGTTAGAATTGTTCCACATCCTTGTCAACATTTGATACTGCTGGGATTTTTTTTTTTATTTTAGACATTCTGGTGGGCGTTTATTTATATCTCTTTTTAGTTTTAATTTGCTTATTGACCATTTGGATATCCTCCTGATGTTCATGTCTTGCACATTTTTTAATTGGGTTGGCTTTATTTTTCTCATTGAGTCGCAGGATTATTTTTCTGAAATATCCTTTGCATATGTATTAGTCAGCTTCCATAAGGTTATGCTACTTAATAAATAACCTTAATAATAAATAATAAATAAATCTCAGAGGCTTATAACAATAAGCATATATTTCATATTCATTTTATGTGTTGATTGCAAGCCTTTCGCAGCTCTTCTGGCCTCTGCTAGGCTAAGCGAGGCTCATTTTTTCTTGGTTCAGCTTGACTTTATATGTCTTCTTATCTAGGAAACAAGTTGAAGATGCACACACATTTACACACACTTAAAGAGAACTGACATTTTTGTATTAAGTTTTCCAATCTATAAACATGATATAACTTTCCATTTATTTTGATTTTTTAATTTCTCCTAGTAATGGTTTATAATTTTCTCTATGAAAGGCATCCTTATTTACTAGAAATAAAGAGGAACATTTTATCCTTGCAAAATGATCAATTCCATTGGAAAATATAATACCCCTAACTTTGAATGCACCTACACATAAAGCAAAATATATAAAGCAAAATGTAACATGAATAAAAAGAAAAATAGATCCATGACTATAGTTGTAGATTTTAATAGACTTCTCTGTAAAAAGAAAAAGAACAACAAAAAGATTACCAAGCACACACACCTGCATGCACACACATATTAGACATATACCAATTATAAAGAAAGATTCCAGAAATTTCAAAAATTGGAAACTTGTGTTTTCTGACCACAGTGCAATAAATCTAAAAGTCAGTAATACAAACATAACTATGTCTACTTTATCTGATATTTGAGACCTATACCAACTTGGTTTGTATTAGTATATACATCTCCTTCTATTGTTTTACTTTTGATGGTTCTAAGTGCTTGTGTTTAAGATTTCCCTTTTGTAGCAGGCTATGATTATTTTGTTTATTTGTTTATTGTTTAATCCAGTATCATAATGGTAGTCTTTTGAAACATATGTACTCTAATTAAGAGTGTGTAGTCTATTTCCTTGTAATATAATTACTAATATATTTGGATTTAAATCTATCAACTTAATATTTGTTTTCTACTCTTCCTTTCTCTCTCTCTCTTTCTTTCTTTCTTTCTTTCTTTCTTTCTTTCTTTCTTTCTTTCTTTCTTTCTTTCTTTCTTTCTTTCACTGTTTTGGAGTACTAACATTCTTAACATTGTTTATCCTCTACCCTTCTTTTGTTATTGTGGTTATATATTATAAATCTACCTAACTATTAAAGACCATACAACATTGTTATCATTGCTTTTAAAAGTCAATATACATTTAGACTTTCCTGTTTATCTTGTCTGATACTCTTTATTTCTTCTGTATTTCCACTAATCTATCTGTTATCCATTTCCATCTGCCCCTTTAGTATATCTACTAATACTAATACTAAGTACTATATACTAAAACTCCTTTTAGTATGTCTTTTAGTGTGGACCTTCTGACAATGAATTCTTTCCTTTTAGTTTGCCTGAAAAATATCTTTATTTTGTCTTCATTTTTGAAGAGTGTTTTTTCTGGGTATAGAATTTCAGGTTGGTTAGCAGTCTGAAGATATCACCTCATCTTCCATTTTTCTTGATTTCTTTTGAAAAGTCAGCTATCAACCCATTGAAGGTTTTGAGTCCTTGGGGGAGAAGGGGCCACTTTTAAAATCATGTTTTTATGTCTGGTTTTCAGTATTTTTACTATAACATGTCTAAGTATGACTTTTTTGTATTATTCTATTTGGAGTTTAGAGTTTTATCTCATCTCATTTTGGAGCTCCAATTACATGTATACCAGGACTTTCTTCACTATGTCTCATATGTCTTTTGTTTCTATTTTTTTTAAATCCTTGTTGCATTTCATGTTTCACCCTCGATATTTCCTACAATTTGATTTTTTTTCATCCCACTAATCTGTCAAACTCATCAATTGAGTTTCTAATTTCAATTAATATATTTTTCAATGCTAGAATTTCCTTTTGATTTTTTTTTAAATTTCAGTTTTCTGACAACTTTTCCACCATTTCATTTATTTTCTTAAACATATTAATCATAGTTATTTTAATGCCAATCCAATAATTTCAGTATCTTCATATTCTATTGCTTTGATTCTATTGTATGTTTTTATTTTTGAGGTTTGGTCATGTGGTTCTGTTTCTGGGATACCTGGTAATTTTGATTGAGTGTCAAACATCATGTAGGAAAAAATGTAAAAGATCTGGATATTATCTTCAACAAGAAATTTCATCTTCTTCTGGCAGTTAGAATATGGGAAGATTATTTTAATCCACTCAAAGCTGTGTATTTCTGCTTGTTCTCATCCTAGAATAGAGGTATTCAGGGAGCCTCAACTGAAACCCTGAAAGTGTCTTGGCCCCTCCCCCCTGGTCAGTCCTAAACTCCAGGTTGTGTCTTCCTGGAACCCTGAAGATGCTTTTTATAGGTAAGATTCAGCCTCTGATAAAAGTGTCTGAGTAGAGTCATACAAAACATCTAATGCTCTGCAAAGTTACAGGTTGCCAGTTATCTCGTTTGAGAATATTGTCAGATCTTTGCTTCTGCCAAATCTTTGCTTCTTAGTAGTTGCTTGCTACTTGATTTCCTGGTCTCTTGGCATTTGGCTTCACTCAAGTACAGCTTAGGAGTTACAAATATCTCTAAATTCTACATGAATCATTGGAATTACTTCTCAACAGTTCCCTTTTCTCTAGGATCTTGGCCCCTTAAGTCCTGGCTGTCTTGGCAACTCTAAGCCCCAGCTAGTCCACTGAGACTATTCTACTTCAAGCTCTGAACTAATGTTTTTAGTTCACCCTCTGTGCTCTACACTTGGAATCAGCAGACTCTCTGACTCTAAAATAACTTTAACTCCACCACTAATGTAAAGAATAGAATAAGAGTAGATAGAGTCTAGCTCATCTGAAGGTGTTTCCCCTTTTCTCTGGATGCTTTGGTTGCTCTAATGTCTTCAAATGGTTGTTTTCATGTGTGTGTGTGTTTGTGTGTGTGTGTGCATGTGTGCACACGCTATTACAGTTTTGGGTTTGTTTTTTTTTTACCATTTATGTTTGCTCTGTGGAAAAGCTAGTTTATCATGGACAGAAACAAAATTCCTACATTCTCTTTCATTTTATATCTGGCTGAAAGTATATATTTATGTATTACCCTAGTACCCTATAAGCATGTAGGTTGTTGATTCCTGGTATTTTTGAGCAATGCAATGAATGAATGAATGGCTGAATCAGAATTGTGTTTCTTTGCATAAGAAAGTGCCAAGCACTCTACCCTTGGACCTTTCAGTATTCCTCAATATATCTTTGCATACCTACCAAAAGGCATATCCTAACACTTACACTTTTTAAGCCCCCTTTTTCTATCTTTATTTTTTCTATTTGTTTGCATTTATTCAAATGCCCTGGCTATTGTATTAATAATGAGCTTTGAGTCCAATTAGGAGATTAAAATACACACACACACACATTATTATAGCCTGAAACTTGGGCAGGAGGGGGATGGTGTAGAACAGAACTACCAACATTGATTATTCCTTACATGTAGAACTAAAAACTAAAATATCTGAGTTTTATATCTGTCTTACCCTTTATATGTCTAGTCAAGACTTATCTTTATCCCCTGACCAGTCTGACCCAATTCCTCATCACTCTCCTATTTTTCCTTTGCTGCAGTGGCAGGCTTTCTCCGTCCCTTGTCGACTTAATGTGTGTGAGGGCTGTAAAAAGAAGCTAAGTCGTTCTGGCACAGTAAAGAAGTGTGGAGGCAGTGCGGAACAGCCAGAGGACACAGGAGCTCTACCATATTATACTGTTTGTCACTCTGATGTGAACAATGGCTATGAGGTTATTAAACAGATTGTCCTTGGTTTTTCCTCTCATTAGTATTTTAACATTCCGTCTCATGCCATTGTCCAAGGTTTCTTTTCATTGTAAACTCTTAATTACAATGCAGACTTGGGGAGAAGGATGCAGCCACTGGAAACCATGCAGTGGTTCAATTGTTCAAAGCCACTTGGATATTCGTTTGTTTATTTGTTCCTAGGTTTACAATTTAGCTGTGTTAACTCATGGAAAATGCTCTCTTAAATCATAACAGACAGTTCCCATTTTTTTTCTCTGAAAATCAAATGGGAAGATGTGTTTTAAATAAGTAGTTAGTGGCTTGCCCTGACATGTTCAGAATGCGTGTTTACTTAGATGTAGGGTAATGTAATTTTTAACAAGTCCAAGTGCCTTTGTCAAAATAGGCAGAAAACACCCAGTGTGTTGGGTGGACAATAGTAGGCATCCAAACAATACTGCTTTCTTGCTGACAAATATTAGTTTCTAACAGGATAAATAAAATGCCTTTAAATATTTTTGAAAAACAAAACTTTTCATATAAGACTTGCCATCAAAAAAGAAAATTCTTCTTTCAGCAGGTCACTCTGTTTACTTGTGCCAATACTTCAATATGTAAAAATAATTCCAATTTAAAATTGGATTTGGGTTTTTTTTAGCTTTATAAACTGGGTGTGTTTGCAAGTGATGCTCAAATGCTTAGCATTCTATTCATTAAACATTACTGAATACCCATTATGTGCCAGATACTTTCTAGGCACGAGGAAAAAGAAATGAATCACAATATAAGGTCATCGAGTGGATCACGGAGAATTCCTCTTTAAAACGATATTCAACATACCTTTAGTTTTTATTATATTTTTGTATTAAAAAGTCCCAGGGTTGAAGTCAAAGTATCTTACTATTCAAAAGAATTGGGCTGTGCAGTTATAATAACTACAATGCAAGGTTTAACTTCATCCTTCATCAGTAAACCATTGCTTCCTATTGACAAACACATAAAAATACTCCTGTATAGCACTTTTAGAAGTTCTTTCACCTATGTTATTTCATTTAGTCCTTGCAATACCCTGTGAGGTAGGCAGAATGAATATTCTTATCTATATTTGTGGTTGAAAAAAAATGTGAGGCTCAGATAGGCAAAGGATTTGTCCCAAAGCACAAAATTAGGATCGATCCCAAATCCAGTTCTTCTCTCATTCTCCAGGTGCTCCTCAAGACACTCTGGACTTGCTTATTCAAGCTTTCAAGATATTTGAAGAACACTCAAATCAAGAATACCTTAAGGATCAAAGAAACAAAGCAAAAAAAAAAAAAAAAAAGCAGTAGGCTATTTCTGAATGAACTGATTATTTCTGACAATATTCCCAAACGACATAACTGGCAACCTGTAACTTTGCAGGGCATTAGATGTTTTGTATGACTCTACTCAGAAACTTCTATCAGAGGCTGAATCTTGCCTTTAAAAAGTATACCATGGGGAATAAGAAAGACTTTTGCAAGACTGTGTTTTAAAAGCAGATTTTTATTATTGGGATTGAAACAATTTAAAACCACGCGAAGTGTTTTACATAAGTTAAACAAAACTTAGGGCACAGTTCCCAACCTCAGCAGCTTAGAAATGTACACAGGCCTTGCCGCATAGGACTCCAAGGCAACTGGTCATAGTTATACACGGATTTTTTTTCTCCTTGCTTTTCTCTGTTCAGTCCTACTTTCTCCATGGAGTTCCTCTGCTACAGTCAGAAATGAAACATCATAAAGGATCTGAACTAGTTAGGTATCAAGTTCAATCCTCAGAAGATTCTCTTCCTGGAACCTTGGGTGACCTAAGCAAATACCACTTCATTACCACTTTCTTTGGGACCAGGCTGTTACATAAGGTAGTCAAAATCTGTAGATACAAAGGTGGTTGGTGCAACTTGATTAAATATAGCAGCTTAAATGTTGGTACCAATACAACATTTGAAATATGAGTATGTCTGGTCATTAGCAATATATTTTTTAAAGTTGAAACTGTTATTATTTGCCTTAATCTCTTGCTAGCCTTCATTATTGTCTGATGGGCTTCTATGATTAAGCAGCTGGCTTTTGCCCAGTGGCCGCTGTGTAGGAAAATGACTCCATAGGAACAGAAAATGACTCCCCTGTGTTTGCTGCTATGGATCTGCTGTGATCCACTGAAGATGGTTCTCTCGCTCCTCTAGCCTGACAAGACAGGATCCATCTTTCAGAAGGCCTGTGGGATGACAATCTTCCTCCTGTTCTCCAGAGCTTGTCTACAGTGAATGAAAAATGATCATCCCCTCTGATCAGGATCCCCCTGCTTTCTTTCTATCTAGGCCTAAGGGTAGATAAACTTTGTCCGTATTTGCTGTGTCCACTCATTTGGAAAAAGAGAGACAGAGACAAAGAGAAAGACAGAGAAAGACAGGCAGACATTGTATTATAACTCTACTCTGGACCTAAAAATTTGATTTTAATCAGACTAGTAGAAATAGTAAACAGGATAAAGGCATTCTCTTTCCTCAAGGAGTATATCAATACTGCAGTGCCTGCAACTCTAGAACAAAACTCTAAGGAAATTCCAGTTGACCCTACAACAACATGGGGCTCAGGCACTGGCCCCCTGCAGAGTCAAAAATCTACGGATAGCTTTTGACTCCCCAAAAACTTTACTCATAGTTGACTGGAAGCCTTACTGATAACATAAACAATTGATTAACTAGCACATATTTTGTATGTTATACATATTAAATATTGTATTCTTATAATACAGTAAGCTAAAGAAAAGAAAATGGTATTAAGAAAATCATAAGGAAGAGAAAATACATTTGCCACTCATTAAGTGGAAGTGGATCATTATAAAGGTTTTCATTTTCATCATCTTCACATTGAGTAGGCTGAGGAAGAGGAGGAGGAGGAAGAGGGGTTGGTCTTGCTGTCTCAGGGATGGCAGAGGTGGAAGAAAATCCACAGATAAGAGGACCTGCACAGTTCAACCCTTGTTGTTCAAGTGGCAACTGTAGTTTCATTGAAGAATTCCAGACTTTAATGAGTAGGTGAAAGTACATTTAATTGAAGTTTTGGACATTGATGAGCCTTTCCGATATCATGGAAATCATACTGCATGAGGGTAGTCACCTGTATACCTCTGAGTAAGGCTTCTTCTCCACTATAGAGCACTGCAAAAAACAAAAACAAAACAAATAATCTATTGTGAAAATCAGTATTAATCCAAGAGGCATGACCCATGTTCATTTAGTGAGACTCTCTCACAGATACCACTATTTTCCTTCAGTGATGCTCCCTAGGCTGTGTGTGTGTGTGTGTGTGTGTGTGTGTGTGTGTGTGTGTGTGTGTTTGTTTGTTTGTTTGTTTTAGAGCTAGTTTATAAATATACATTGTTTTTAGGAGAGAAAAAAGGAGAAAGAGAGAGTCTCCTTTTGTTCATGGGCTCCATTTGAAGCCACTCTTTTTGTAGGCAGGGGTTCAAATACCAGGTGATTTCTCTTCATTTCTGTGGCCATTCCAAGCTCCTCCCAGGTAAGTGGTAGCACCTGATAACTATTTGCCACTCAGTTAACTTCATCAAAAGGTAGCTGCCTTTTTAGTGAATCCTGAGTTTTATTTCATTCTCTCAGCCATCCCCCTTTTCCTCTGCATTATTTGTGATCCTCTATGCATTTTACAAACTTTTGTGTAACATTCTTTACTGTATATTTTCCTAGTAGGTATTTACATAATATGTTTCTGTTTCTTTCTTAAAACTGAAAACTTTTGCCTATCAATTGGGTATTCTCTTAAATGATCTAGAAGAAAAGATCACATCGATCATGTTAACACTACCCAGTTCTGAAAAATAAAAACTAAAATCGCTTCAATTTCTTAAGTGTGAACTTTCTGAAATTTCATTCTCCTTTCACCCTTCATGCTAAGGCTCATTTCAGAATGATAGGAATCACGGGCAGAAAGTGAGGCCCCCAAATTTTACTTTATACACCATCAAGTTGACTTGATTTGACTTGCAAAATGATCATAGACTCCTTTAAAATTAATAAAACAAGACAAAAATATTTGTTGAAATTTATTTAGTAAAGAGAGAGAAGTTCTGGAATCCAAACATTCTAACATTGATGATCATCAGCACCAGCTTCACAGGTGTGTGACCTGTGTCTGTAGTCACTCGGGACCCCACACTAGAGGACTCAATACTTGTTTTAATGCTCTGCTATCACCATCTTGAAATTCTTAATAATTTTTGAACAAGGTGCATTTTCATTTTGCACTGTACCCCACAAATTATGTAGCCCAGGCTGGAGAATTCTTATGTCCTACATATAGAATGACAATGTGTTCCTGTTTGCACTGGACAGTCATGGCTTGTGCTTATAATTTGTGGTTTTTATTTCATGGCATCCTTGCTATCTCACTCCCAGAAGTTTGGATTATATAAAATGTATGGTCACCTACTAAAATGAATTGCTGAATAAAAACTGAAAACCAGTTGTGAGTAGAGGTTCATGGGTCTATATGGATACCAAAAAAAAAGTTGGCCAATTATTCATTGTTACCAGAACCTTACTCATTTCATTTGTCATCAAAAATGGCTATAGAATATCCATCCCATATGAGACAAAGTATGATGCACCAGGATCATACCTGTAGAATCTGAAATTTCCATAATCACGTCAAAGATTTTTTTAAGTATTGGAATCATCAGATAAATACAAAATGTGAATCAAATGCATACAAACACAACAGTTGGCTGAAAACACACCCAAGGTAGAGCAAAGCACTGAATTGTATTAGGATTGGTGGTTCACATGGAGTTTATAACTGAGGAAGGCCTTATAAATATCTTTCTATCAGTATAGAAATATTAGTGCTCATTGGAAGTTTACTTTGGTCCCTTGATATAGACTCATTCTTATACTAAATATTTCAGACCTAGAAATTAGAAGGATATCTAGAGGAGTGGGGGCTGGACAAAAGGGGAAAGGAATTGAAGTTTGTGTATGGTAAGGCAAAGAGAATACAACAAATTATAGCTTCTTGCTCAAGCCAAGGAACTTTGTTTTTCTGTCCCTCTTTTTTCATTTCTTCTTATCATACTAAAGAACCAACTCAAAATCACAATTTCCTATCATCAATTCTTACCTTCTTTCCCCTTACTTCCTTACATTACCTCCATTGGAAGTAAAGTACTCTTTGAGGGATTAGACTGAGAGGTAGTTAGTAGAAATCATTGAGAATTTTTTAGCCGAACCCCATGTTTTGAGAACCTATTTATTGTAATAGTTGTTTTATTCTCTTCCATGGATTATAATTTCACAATTTATAGTACAAAACACTTTCTTCTCAACCTAGTATAAAATACATATGGTGGTATATGGTATAAAAATGAGACATATTTCTGCTGATTCAAGAAAGGTAAAGTTTGCTTTTAATTTTGTTCAGTATAATTTTTTGGCTAAGAACTCTCTTGAGTATAAATGTGCTGTTTATTTCAGAAAAACATTTGGATCAATAACAAACAGTAAAGCAAGATTCACATATATTTTATCCTTCAGACACTCTGTTCCATCATAAAAAATGAAATGCATATTCTTTCCTACAATGCCAGGAACAACGCACAAAATAACTGTCAAATGCTAAAACACTAAAATACCCATGCCTGTCAGTTGTTTACCACATCCTTCAGACATATTCCAAAATGTGAGGAATATTATGAACAAAAGTATTTATCACAATAGTATGTTTATTAGCGAATATTTAGAAAGCACACGTTTCATAGTAGGAAAATGATCAAGTAAATTATGTGTACTATACATATAATACCATCTATACATCTTTCTGTCCTCTTTTTTTCTAACTAAAATTATAACACAAGCATTTTCCAACATATTTCAAAGATCATAAAATGCATTTAGCAGCTGAACTGTATTTTCCCAAATTCTTTACGTCATGGACATATATAATTGTTACAACTGAAAATAAATCTTTAAAAATAATGAAATAACCTATAAATGGCTTTGTCTTCAAATAAGAATCTGGCCTTGCTCAAAGATGTAAGAATGATGAACACTAACTTTTTTTTGTAGTTATCCAAACATGTTTCAGCTCCAACTATAGGGACCATGCAAATGTTTTTAGAAATATGGGGAAGGGTCAATCGGTTCATTTCATTTTTAACTGTGAAATCAGGATGGTACAAAGCCACTAAACTCTACTCAACTAGAAAACTACTAAAGTAGTTTCTAGGTTGACTGGATCTGAGTGATAATTTCAGTACACACAAAGTCTTTCATACACCCTATGTCACCTTTGAGAACCATATCAAAAATATGGTAATACAACCCAATTGATGACCAGAAAAGACTGACATGCTCTTGGTGCTTTTTATCCTCTTGATTTCTTCCAGGCTCTGCCTACATCTAGCTAAAATTTCACATGAAAATGTTATACTCAAATATGAGGGAGATAAAGTCTGACCATGTTTCCGCTGGAAGAAAGCTGTGAACTCCATCCTGTGGTCCTCACTCTGGCAAAGTGCATATGAACTTCAGTGGGAATTCTGCCAAGAGCAAGATGGTGCAGCAAAGCTCAGTGGTGTCAAATCGGATTAGTTCTGTCCGCCTTTGCCTAGCTGAGTGTTACACAGGATGGTACACTTTTATCGTGTTTAACCACTTGTGGTTCGATATATTTTTATCCTCATGGACAGCTAGATATGCAAAATGTGGTGCAATGGCCTTTTATAGAGGCGATAAATTTAATTTACTGCATATACATAATATGCATATTTGTGGAAAACATATTGATCAAGCCAGCTTCCTTTACTGCACTTAAGATGCAGAGACTGCAACATTTCCTAACATTAACATGTGTTGTCTCCATCAAACAAAATGAAAGAAAAAAACGTAATAATATTCTGTTTTTAAATATTCCCTAAAGTACTTTCAGTAATCTGTGACAATATTCTCACGGAGAAGTGGATCTTTTCCCGGTCAAGCCACTGATAAAACCACAGTCATTGTTGACAGTTGCAGTGCAGGCTGGTGGGACACTGAATCAGAAAACCTGTTTAATCCATTCCCAGGCTTCTGACCAACAGAAACCATGAGATAATATCTGTGTGATATTTTCAGCTGCTAAGTAGGTGGTAATTTGTGATGCAGCGAAAAAAACTTCTATGGCCTTTGTGGACAAAAAAGGCAAGTCCAAATTCGGAATATTGTTTATTCTAGTCAAAGTATATTGTTGTTGTACTTTAAGGTAGAAGGGGTCTGTTGTAATCAACTTGATGACAAGTGGCAGGTTGGCCTCCTCAAGAAATAGTGCCCTATTGAGGGCTTAGTGTGGTCTCTATTGCTTGCAGATTTGACATTTGTCAGTAGCAAGTGCTATATCAGCCTGGTGAGTGGGATCCCATGCTTCTGGGCCCATGCATAGCTGTCCCTGCCTCCATGGCTATTCTGTTCATGTGCCCATTGTGCCAGTACTTGAGTGACCAATGACAGAGGCTGGCTCATATCCACTGGCTCGTTACTCCATCCGTTTCATCATTTCGTGCATTTTCCATAGTGAGTACCAACATGTGACATAAAAGTCTTCACATTCTGTGACCATACTTCATGACCGTAACCTTCCTCAACCTTATTGAGCTCAACCTTCAAGTTTCTCTCCTACCAGGACCTTGAACAAACTTGCAGGCCTTTTTCCACTGTCTATGAATCCATATGTAATATATTGTAACATGGGGACCCTTCTCTTTCCATACAAGGTGAATGACCATTCACTATACCATTTAAAGCTCTACCCATTGGTAGGATTTCCCTTTATCACTGGCTTTCAGAGAAACCCCTGAATGGGGCTCTAGTGTATCAATCTATTTTTAGCATGCATTCACATACTCCTTCTTGGTCATCCTCATGTAGCCACAGGCATGAGCTAAGAGAGAGGCACTGATGTAACAGTGGTGGATTTACTGGAATGTGGTCCACCTGCTCAAGGAGCTTCATCATGCCCTCTGGCTTTGGCAATTCCTAACCACAAATGTAGTACTTCCATCTTAGATTTTTCCTGGGACCACCTAGCCTATGACTCGACAGATATGAAAGTTCTCAGATTATGATGGATACTTCTGGCCACTTGATCAGGTGGTGTCCCTTGGTTGCTATCAAGCCCAAGAGAATCCCAGGAACAATTTTTCAAATGGTGTGTAATTTTCTACTATAGATTGCATGGCCTTGCTTTACAACTCACAGGTTCAATAGTTGTTTTTCTTTCTGCATATTTGAGAGTGAAAATGTTCAGGTTACGTATGTTGCCCTTGTCGCCCTTCCTCCTAGTCAGAGCTTCAAGCATGTCCATCCCCCAGTTGGTGCGCATCATGCTCATTATGTATGTATATACCCATCCCCTCCTCCCCCCTCCCATCTGCCCAACACCCGATAAATGTTATTCTTATATGTGCATTTAGGTGTTGATCAGTGAAACCAATTTGCTGCTGAGTACATGTGGTGCTTATTTTTCCATTCTTGGGATGCTTCACTTAGCAGAATGGGTTCCAGCTCTAGCCAGGATAATACAAGAGATGCTATATTACCATTGTTTCTTGTAGCTGAATTGTACTCCATGATAAACATATACCACATTTTATTAATCCACTCATGTATTGATGGGCACTTGGGTTGTTACTACATCAATTCTCCTATCATGGTTTGCCACAAACTCCACACAGCATCTTTTCCCATCGTTGATGATTCTAATACCAGAAAGTCTGCCCGGTCATATGACCCAGCAAAACAGCTGGTTGCACCGCAGTCTGGACTTGCTACAGAATCCTTTCTGCTTGAGGTCCTACTCATTTCTGTGTATCTTGGTAAATAGGTTGGAGCAATATTCACAAGTGTGGATGGAATATGCTACTTCCAGAGTCCAAAGGGGCCTACGTAAGATACGTAAGATGTCACAATTTTCCTTTTACTTTGAAGGCAATGTCTTGACATCCCCTAGACTCATGGGCCTCTGAAATCTTTTTTGACAGGGTAGACCCCTAAATATTCACACCATGTTTACCCACACACTATGGAATATAGAAGTCTTATCAAGGTTTACAATATACTTGCCAGTTCTTGCTTATCTGGCTTGATTAACATGATGTCATTGATATAGTAGACCAATGGGATGCTCTGTCCCTTTGGACTATATTATGATGGAGGATAGGAAAGTTAACATGGCCTTGGGGAAAGACCGTAAATGCATATTATCCATTCCACATGAATGCAAACTGCTTTTATTCCATATTCCTGATAGAGATATGAAAAAACCTGTTCACCAGATCACTGAATACCATGTTCTTGAAGCCATGTGAACCTGATCTATCAAAGATACCACATTTGGTACAGCACTGCAATTGCTTTATTTAGTTGAGTTTGCAGAAGTCAAATGTCATCCTCCAGGATCAGTCTGGTATTTGTCAGGGCCAGAATGCCAAATTAAATAAAGATATAATTGGGACCACCACCCCAGGTCCTTTAGGTCTTTAAGAGTGGCATTAATTTTTGTCATTCACCCTGATATTAAATATATAATATTGTTTTTTTATTTTCTGTATTGTCTGTGTGGAAAGACTGTTTCAGGGGCTTCCACTTGGCTTTCCCACTATGATGGGTCTAACCCACAGACCAAGGAACAAATGTGGGGGTTCTAGTAAATACCAAAGAAATGTCCATTCCAAAAATATGTTCTGGGACTGAGCAAATGACCCCTGAGTTGGTTCATGGACACAGTGGACCCCTTCTGAGCTGGGACTTAAGCCAGAACTTTATTTCTAGGCCTTAAATACCCTCATGGTAAGAGGGTCATAATGATGCTTTGGTTCTCTAGGTTCAGAGAAATCTGGTGATTCAAGATTTTGGAGCATATTGACACAGGGTCCCACTCCTTCACAATCAGGGCCCAAATCTTGACAGAGACAACTTGGAGGTTAAAAATTCAACTTTCTGTGGAAATAATGTACTCCTATTATTAAGTCCTGAGTCAGATCCTCAATTTTTTCACTCTTAGCTGCAAGAAATGAAAGTCTCTTTATATACTGCCAATGAGTCTTCTGGCTTTTATACTTCACCTTAATTTGGTGATTAATCACCCTCAGCCTTTCATGTCTTCTCCAGTGCATGGAGTTGCAACAACAACTATCCAATTCCACCCCTAAAGTTAAGCACCTGAGATTTTGCATCTTGCAATGCATTCCTTTCTGTTGACAGCCCATCACAATTCAACATCAGTGAAAATTTTAACAACTGCATTGCTACTGAATTCCAGGGGAATTAATGTCCTATCTACCACCAGTGATGAGGTCCTAATTACCAACCATCCAGCAAATAATTTGACTCCAAAATCCCATTTTAGAGCCTGCCTCTTAGGACCATCTCCATTATTGATATTGTTATAGGTTGAGTTTTCTATAAAACAAACACAGCCTGAGATTTGTGATTTATCAAGGAATAGTATCAGATGGTTTATCTGGGAATGCTCTCAGATATGACATAGGTAAGGGAGTGAAACAATCAGGACTTGTCAGAGAAAGATGTTGAACTGTATTGTAGTCACAACAGAGGCTTCAGCCCATCTCATGTGGAGCTCTGAAGCTGGGATGGCCAGTCAGAAATATCTCCAATTGAGGCATGGTTTAGTCACCGGATTCAGGCTGGCCCTGGGGAAGGGTTGTAACTTTGGGTAAAATAGCCGCCTTTAGCTAAAGGCAATTCCTTAGAAAGGACCTGACAGTAAACCAATGGCAGGAAAAACTCTGGCCCCTGGGGGAATCCCGTGAGAATCTGGGTAGCACACCACCATATCCACTACACACATCAACACAAGGTAAAGGATGCAAATGAATATTAGGCAATCGACCGTTGGTTAGCTCTTCTAATGTTGAAAAATGCAAGCTCAGATAAATACAGGTGATAATTGATTCCAAATCCTCTTTGCCTCCAACATCAGCAAACAATGCAAGACCCGCCATCAAAGATAGAGAACTCTCATCTGAATTCATTCTTGGCCATTTTTGGTGGAGCATTCTGTCCTTTTTAGCCATCTCTGCTGGGCAAAAGAATCAGGAGGACTGAAATCCCAGACAAGTGGCCACAAAAATGGATTCTCACTTACAAATGATCAGGGCAGCTATTTCACACATTCTACGTATCCATTTTGTACACTTTCATTCATCCTATAAAACTTCCCTCAGCACTGCAAGCATAATTTTAAAAACAAAACTTATTTAAAATAGACCATGAGGCTCACACATATAAAGGGAAAATATGTACAAAAAAAAAATAGCTAACATAACCCATACCCTATATGAAATACACAGTCCTATTCCTCTGTTATAAACTCTTACTAATCAGTTCTGAGCTTTATAAAACAATAGGAGTGAAATGACAATGCTGTCATTTGTATATTCTCCCTCAGTTCTCTAATGGAAAGCTTTTTTTCTCTGCCAAGTCATTCCTGACAATGTTAATGATTCACTATAAAGCAGTTTCTGGGCTATGATTTGTGACATTCAGACTGGTTAGATGGGAGGGCTCGGCAGGTTTCTGGGGAGTGTTTTGGATGCAGAAATGCCTTGAAGATAGCACTTTATTATATTTAGGACAAGTATGACATCCCACTTCAAGGAAGAGGCCCCTATACATATTGAGAAGGGATTTCTATGGTTTAAGTGGGGAGGAGAAGCTTGGTTTAAAAGGATGCCTCTGTGTGTTTTGTGAGGCGACATAAAGATAGGAAGCAGAGAAATGGAGGCAGGAGGCAGAAGGATTATGGATAATGGAAGAATTTTGCCTGAGGGTATATGCCTGCTTTGCCTATTCCTGTATAACTAGAATATTTATAATTCAAATACTTATCTTTAATAATTAAAAACCAAGGAATATTAAAGACAAAAGGTAGAGAATATTATGTACACATGTGTAGGCATCATGCATTAAATCCCCATCCTTGCAAAATACAGCAAGAGGTAGCTTTAAAAGGAGGTTAAAAAGTGAATATTTTAAAATGTCTTGAAAACAGAATTTCTAATTCACTCCAGTTCTGCCAGGAGTGATACCCTTACTTCTGATTTCTACACACATCATCAGTCATGGGGATAGATACTAAAAATATCCAGCGTGATGGTTTGACATCAGCACATCAACAATTAAAAAGTGGATACAAATATTTCAGATTTTCAAAACCGTAAGACTTTCCTCCAGATTTATGAAAACATTGGATTTGCACAGGAAAAGGAAAAGTCATTTTCAATTGTTTTCACGGAATACTTAGCTGCACAGTCTATGTAAACTACTAGTTACAATGGAATGTAATGTCCTACCACCGCCAGGAACTCTCTCTGATCTTCTGCCTCTTCTCAGACAGCAAAGAAACAAAGAAAAACAGTCATTGCAGTGGATCGAAAAGAGTGTTTGAAAAGGGAGAGAGACCTCAACTGTGCCCCCTGGTATTATAAAGCTGTCAATTATAACCATGATTACAATGAAAATACTGAAATAAAATAAAAAAAAATTTGGAGGTGGAAGGAACAACTGCATTTAAAAAGAGAGAAAGAATAACCAAAAAAAAATAGTGTTCTATGTCTACCTAATAATGCTAATGGTAATAAAAAATAATGCCAACTAATGGAGCTAAGTTGTTTACACTCCAGCAGGAAGGTAGAATGCTTAGCAGCCAAAATATGAACAAATTAAGATACTGCGTGAAATGGTCAGGTGTCATTGTTTTTGAAGAATGTGGCCTCCGTGGCAGCAGGTTTATGCATGATACCTTCAACTCATGTCTAAAAACAGAGGTGTTAATATTTACACCTTTGCTAATTATGGCAAGGGAGAGATTAATGAAGAATTAAATGTTCCTATCTTTTTACCTACCTATCACACCAAGTAATTTCTAGTAGAACATTAACTCGACCTGACAATAATATCCTGTAGGTGGAGAAGTAAGAATAGAGACTCACAGATCTTTCTGTTCTTCAACTGTGCATAAAAAGAATCTCGGTAATCAATGGCCAGGTGTCGATGACAGCCAGCAATAAAATGAAAAGTCACATTTAAGACTCATTTTGGGAATCACTTATTTTTTTTTAACTGGGAGTAAACTGGTACTTTTGCTGCTGTGGTGCTTGATGTACTAATGATCCTGGATGGAGCATTTTTATCTATTGAAGGTGCTGCTGCTTCTGTGCTATGAAAAACGACAAAGTACCATGGACCAATAGCATCATCATCAAGCCCTATACTTGCCAAAGATACTGTTTATGGGGCCCCAGCTAAGATTAACAGATCACAAGAAAACAATGATTTACTGAATGTTGGATTAGAGGGGCATAATAAAAAAGTCTCCCCCTTCAAATAGATTTTATAAATTGGAAGAAATTCCAACCTAACAAAACTGTTGTATGTTGCCCTGCCTGAAGATAGGATGTTTGAATCAACAAACTTCCCCTGGTTCACACCATCCACATATCTGCAAGATTTTGAAACTCAGCAGTTGTCAGCATCATCTAATACTTTTCTTGTGTTCAACATGAAGGGTAGGCTCCCAGAGAGGGGCCCTTATCTTCTTCTACTCTTGCTGTTTGTCTTACATCCTTATTAGCTTTCCACAAAGTGCAATCATAATTAAGTTCTAAAGCAAAGGATGAAGTCAGCCGAATCGTCATCCAACTAACTGCAAATGATGGTGGTAGGAATGACAATGTTACCCTGCTCTTCTTCAATTCTGGCTCGGCAGCATTTAACTCCCTGACCTCCTGCAGTTGTCAGTGCCACAGGCTGCTTAAAAGCTGTGCAAAAGCATTTCTGTTTTATTTGTTCTAAATTTACTGGCTATTAATTTCACAGTGTGACCTCCTATTCTCCTATTAGTTGGCAGATTTCACTGTAGCCTTCAGAAGCTAAAGATTTCCATCAAGCTATTTTCTATTTCTCTGTCTTGTCTGGCCACCTTTTATAGTATGTAAAATTTCCTGTCTCTTTAATCCTTCTTATCTTTTTCTGAGATTCATGTTACACATGTATTCATAGTACTTAGAAATTTGTTTCATTCTTTTAATTTGATAAAGGTTTGCATCTCTCAGCCCCATTCTCATTTTCTCAAAATTCCAAGAGAAACTGCTTGTTTGTTGTGGAGGTTGTGTACTGAGTAGTTTTCATGTTGTTGACTTAATTTAAAGCTTTTATTTGGTATTTTTCTTATTCACACAAAGTGGGGGCTAGAAAATGATCTTGTTTACACTAAGAATAGAAAGACCGTAGGAGTATCAACTCACACAGCCAATGGGTCATTGTAATTTCCTCTGGATTTCTCTTGAGTCATGAACCTCCCACTCCCTGCCTAGATCTTAGAACTCAGAGGGAAAACAGTCGGTTTATTGCTACTCCAGTTGATAACAGAATCCCAACTCAGGGCCTTAACAGTTTTCTGTGTATGAATGTATGAATCTGAAAACTGAACTTGCTTTGAGGAATTCCAGGTTCTAGAGGTTTTATGGCATTTGAAGCTCTTTCAGAGAAACTGCCCCATCTGATTATCTTACAAAAAGACCACCTCTGCTCCTGCCAAGAGCACTAGGGCAGCCCATTTCAATATTGTCAACTCAATCATAAAAAGCACACAATTCCAGGTGGCTTTTCAAAAGCTCAGCTCCATCGTATATACTTCTTCCCATATATCCATAAAAGCGATAAGAGAGTTGTACAAGAGCTATTTCATAAGAAATAGTAGAGTATAAACTAGATAAAAGATCATGAGAAAGAATGAATAGCAATGATTCCAGAACAGATATTCAAATTTTCAAATATTGCAAATAGGAAGGACAAGCCAACACTTTTTTGTGAAAGGAGAAAGCTTTCATATATTGTAATACCATGGCAACTGAGACAGAAGAGGAGGGAAGACCAAGGCACTAGAGAACCAGAGGATAACTGAGAAAGCAAGTTCCTTCCGAGCACAAGTGGATACCTGAGACTTCCTTCTTGAAGAGCCTGCCTTAACATATAACATTGGTAACAATGAGTTTTATATTAAAATATTCCCTTAGGATAATTGGTATTCTTATTTTACAAACAAAGAGGCACATGCCACCTGTTTGTTCCATGTGCATATATGCTATTAATATTCGAAAAGCAAGCACAATAGCACAAAGATATCACAGCCACTAAAATGCATATTCTTCAGAGTGGATCCAAAAAGTCATCTTCCTGTAAAAGGATTGCATGTATGTGGTTTTGACTTTCTAAACTCATTTCTATCTGTTATGTCATGTTACTGTAACTATGTCATAGAGTTGGGTTATTATTTTACTCCAGTTCCTAAAAAGTTGGGTGGGAGGGGAGAATGATCTGGAGATGATTAAGGCAAGAAAAAGTTTAAGTGATGCACCTACGGTAATAAACATGGCAGCAAGTTCTCCAAAATAGGATGCCAATCATCTCTCTTCTTTGTACTAGATGATGTTTTACGTTGAGGACTTCATTACAAGTGGCATAATTTCATATTAAGCAAATTAAAATGGCACAAATATACTGTCTTCTTTCCAAAACAAACCATGAAGACTATTTAATAAAGATTGCTATAATTAGCTTTCTCAACTTCCCAAGATTTCCATTGGAAACAAATAAAAATGAATAGAGAGAGACATTGGTAAGATTCTGTCACATTACGATTATTCTCAAATTGACTGATGGACTATAAATAATAAGCAACTTTATTAGTAATGCATCATTAAACTGGGGACAGTGGGGTTCTATAGGGATAGGATTGGAACCAGTGCTAAATGAAATGTCCAAATTAATGCCCTGATGGAAAAAGTAAATAGCTGTGAGCATACAAAAAATAGAAAGAACTACAAGCACAATGGAAGATCTTAGGTGGAAAAATTTAAATGGAATGAGATTTAATTTAGATAAATCTATAATAACTTGCTCATGGGAAAGTAATTCCTATCTAAGTAATAACAAACAAAATTCTTCTAAAAGAACAGTGAAGTAGAAAAAGGATTGAGTGTAGTGATTAATATGTTCTGAGCTTTAACAATAAATAAATCATTGGGGAAACGTTTTTAAGTTAAACCCAAGTCTTTAAAATTATACCATTTTTAAATGAGCTGTAAATTTTAGTTCCAAACTATTGTTTTATGTTCACTAGTTTGATAAAACAAATTGCTTCCTGGGTGTCCCCATCTATGACTTCAAATCACCTGATCAATAATTCCACCTTTATTTGATCCCTGGCATTGAGAAACAAAGGATTCTAAAGTTGATAAGATCGGCTCTTTTAAAAGTCCAAACAAACCCACTGCACTTAAATCCCTCTACTTCAAACAAGAAAACAAAGAGTAGTAAAATGGTTTCAAGGGAGAGGAATCTGGTTTCAGCTTTGGCGATGCCAATCACAAATAAGTAGCAGATGCAAGGTTGTAAACATGGAAGCTTACAGTGGGTATTACTTCATTTGGGTTTTTTTTCTTTTTATACTCTAATACAGACAGTTCATAAAATATACTTAATAACTTTCAGACAGTCAAATCAGAGTTAAGAAAATTTGGTCTGATTATTTGGCAATTTTGATAAGAATTGAAAACTTTAGCAGACGTATGCCCACAAACCCATTTCTTTCTTCCTTCTACATATGTCCATTTACTGGTTTTTATGCCAGCATGGCTTCAGTTTCCAGCCAGGGTGAAGACACAAATGTTAAAATTGAACGGGAGTTATGACTGGTGGTAAACTTATAAATTAAATTAGTATATTCTTAAGAATGATCCATTTACCCAATTTCAGTTCATTTTATTATGCATTTGGTCTAGAACACTTATTCAAAATATGACCAGGTAAACCAACAAGTTTTTTGCTTTTTAGACTTTCTCTACTTTCTACATAGTAAATAAATTGTATTAGATGCTGTGATTACATGACTAAGTGTAAAACTCTCAAGAACAAGGAAAAGCCATGTAACTAAGCCAGGGCTGCAATGAGTAAATCTGAAGCATGCAAAAGGGGGCTCAGGTATGACCAGGCAGAAATCTTTGATTTCGGTCAATCATCCATAGAGTGAGCTGTCATGGAACAAGAGGTAACCATGTCTAGCTGCACTCATTTAAAGTGTTCATGCTTAGTGCTAAATTGAGATAATGAATGATTCAAAATATTTACATTTCTATATAATTTGCTTATATGTAAATTAATAATAAATGATTATTTTTCTCCAGTGTCCAAAGCTCCAAAAGTATTGGGTCTAAACATATTATTTGAAACTTTATAAAAACTAGATGCTGATATTTAATGTAGTAAATATCCATAGTACTCTCCAATGTCCACCCTCTTTCTGATTTCAGTGAACAAAATTTGCTGTCATTTAATTTCTCCCAATTGTCTTTGGCAATAAATGACTTTAATTTTAAAAGGTTGAATATAATGCATTAATGACATTATTTCGGGTGACTTCAACTTACTGTGCTAACACTGAGCTTTTAGACAATTTTCACTGATTAAGTTCAGCCCAAATTCTTGGTACCTCAAGTTTCATTGATAATTACTCCTGGATAATTCTCTAGAATATCAAATTGTTCCAATGTTTGGATTAAACTTTTCTATCCAGAGAGTTAGAAAGTGATGAATTCCATTACAATTTTGTGTAGGTGGCCCTAAATTAACAAAAGGAACATCTTACAGAAAATGTGCTTATAAAATAGGTTTTTAAAATTATTTTCTTCTTTAAATTCCATTGCAATGGCAGAAATATGCTCTGCTATGGACCGATATTACATTTCAAGGCAAATATTTTGGCATAGATACTTGCTTCTGAAATGTCTTTGAGGACTAGTACGCCTTTAAGATAGTAGCCATCAGGTGCCAATTCTGTCTCAGGCTCTATCCGGGAGGATGCTTGGAGGAACCCCAAGTTGAAGCAGACTCATCATTGTCCTGCCTGCATCCTATTTTCAGCTCATAGAGTCTCCCCACATTGTAGACAATAGTAGGCTCCAAAGAAACAAAATGACCAAATCCTAGCATCCATGAATTGCAAACTCCTCATATTTAATCTCTTCTCACCTGTTTATAAGTTTAATCATTGAGAATTGCTCGCCTTGAGGCGCTCACCTGCGATTCTATGAATCATTTACATAAAGTACCCTCTTCTTTTTTTGGAAGAAAAGTGTGACATGAGACATTTGACTTCACGTGAAACTAATTTCCAAAAAGGAGAATGCCGTAATAAGGTCATCAAACAATATTTGAAAGCAACTTGCCCACAATGTGGAAACTGCAATTTCAAGACCTCTTTCAAAGAAAGCCACATTAGGAAGTCGTGACTGGGAGTGTGTGCAGGGGATGATATAAGTCATGCCTACTGTCTATAATGCAAAATAAGAACACAGGAAATCCTTTGCAAAACAGTGGATCAGATCGTGAGCTCTCCATAGAATTAGACAGATGCCCCCAAAGTGTTTGTTGGCATCTCCTTCTCACTCAAGATGACACCAAGCAGATAGATAGACCTGTATCATACAATCAGTCTCTCAATGTAAATGTCACATACACAAAAAAATAGTACTTATCCAGCATGTAAGTACAAATATGGGCAATCCCTGGAAGGCATGGATTCCCGAATCCTAAGAAAAGTGTTTGGTAATTTAAAATATCATTTGTAGTTCCCAGTGTTCAATGTTAAATTTGGGAACACATATGAAAAAAAAATTCAAGAAACATGAATCTGAGATATTGCTTCACACCATGATGATTAACAAGGTGCATATTTCTAAATGGAAGTTAAGCTGCTTTCTTAAATGAGTGGGAAAAAAATTGCTTTTTGCAAACCTGGATCATGTATTAATATCTTATTCTGTAGTGATTGGCTACAGGTCTTCAGCTTGCTAGGTGATATTCCCCAGAGAAGAAAGCATTTGTACTCTCAAGGAAACATCTCTATGGTGTCATTCGATGTGATGGAAGAATTTTTTTTTTCCCATAATTTCATCTGTCTGAACCTTCTGAGTGTGACTCTAGGACCCTCCCTCTTTACCCTCATCCCCTGCCGGACTAAGAGCAGCCCAGACAAGTCTGACGAAACCATAAAATCTGGCAGTAAAGAATGTAATGCGGCCGGGCGCTGTGGCTCACGCCTGTAATCCTAGCTCTTGGGAGGCCGAGGCGGCCGGATTGCTCAAGGTCAGGAGTTCGAAACCAGCCTGAGCAAGAGCGAGACCCCGTCTCTACTATAAATAGAAAGAAATTAATTGGCCAACTGATATATATATAAAAAAATTAGCCGGGCATGGTGGCACATGCCTGTAGTCCCAGCTACCCGGGAGGCTGAGGCAGAAGGATCGCTTGAGCCCAGGAGTCTGAGGTTGCTGTGAGCTAGGCTGACGCCACGGCACTCACACTAGCCTGGGCAACAAAGCGAGACTCTGTCTCAAAAAAAAAAAAAAAAAAAAGAATGTAATGCATCATAGATATTTCCTTATATATTACAGACATTTGAAGATTCATTAACTAAGATAATCATGTGAGAGTGAATAACACAGAGTAAGACCCTCAATACACGTTCGCTTATTTCCTTCGCCTCTTTCCACCCTCCTTCGCTCAGTCTGTCTTTCTCTCTTTTACCAGCCATGATCTTGTTTCTGCATTGTTGCACCATAGGGAATTTAGTCTCGGTGATGCCAATGCACGTGATCATCAGCCTCCATTGTGGCATTTGGGATACACAATGTCGTATCTGTCTAGGCTCTACTTTCTCAAGTTGCAAAATGCAGAGCTCACTGTCTAATCCACTGTTTTACTTAGGGAAATTGCAAGAATCAATAATATAATAGAGAAACTTTCTTCTACACGTTCTTTAGGGTTTCATGACCTTCAAATACTTCATATATGTTTCCCTAGAACCCACAGTAGTTGCTATGAATCTACACAGTACAATTCAAGGATGAGTCCAGGCCTTATAATGCCTGAAGCAGATACTATTTGGGAGACTGTCTGAAAAAAAAAAAATCTTTCAGTGTCAACTGAGGTCCAAAATATATTTTTAGGATAAAAAAGAATTAATGATAAATTACAAAGATTAAAGGCTGACAAGTACTACAAACATCACAATATCTAGAAAAATAAAATAATGTTTCTTTTCATTAACTGTCTGACACTTTCTCTAAAATATTAATACTACATTTTGGCTGCGTACTTCTTCATATGAAAATAACTTTATAATAGAAGAGAAAGATAATTTATTCTTCTATATAATATGGCTAATGAAGATTGTTTTTTATTAATAGTTTAGAAAAGCTTCAGCCCATTTTCCTGTCAATGGCAATTTTGATGCATTTCCTCATCTGGAGCCATCAGACTCCACCAGAACAAGGTGTGTTGGATGAGCTAAAATGAAATGTCATACAATAAGATGCAAAAGCAGGTGACTTCACATGGCCACACTCACTGTTTGTAGTCATGTTCCAGGCTTGTGTCTATAAACACAGGAATTCTTAACTTCTATTTTGCATGATTCACATCAAAGAAGAAAATTAAAATACTTCGTTTTATAATTGTATAAGCTGCTTAATCAAATATATTCCATTGTGACTAGATTTCAATGAGAATCTAATTCTCTACTTATAATTTTACACATCTGGGGATTAAAAGACTTTTTCAGACACTAGTTCTGGCTCTTCATGTTTAAGATGGGTGTCTTTTCCTTCTGCAACTACATCCTTCTGGTGCCATAGGACAAGTTGATATTATAATTTGACCACTGGCTCTGTACCTTTGGTTAAGACTCCAGGTAACTTTGTGGAATAGCTAGTAAGACAACTCCTGCTGGCCATTCTTACCCTGGGAGGGCTAGGAAAAACTTAACTAGACAAAAAAAGGAACTGTGAAACAAATAAATAACTCACTAAACCCAAACCAAGTTTTTAGCCAAATGAACTCTCCCTTTAGCCAGATCCCAAAAACCAATATCCAATACTACCTGGCAGGAAGGGAAGCATGACTGGGAGAAGGTCAGAGTGGAAACAGAGAGCAGTCATAACTGATTATGGTTACAATGGTTTAATTTGGCAAATTTTACAAAAGCATATGGCCATGGAAATACACTGCTTGAACTCCTCCCCGTGGAAGGGGTACACAGAAGTGTGGGACCTGGTAGTGTAAAGCTTCATTAACTTCGTGGAGAATCTGCCTCCAGTACTGTGGTTAACAGCACAAACTTTGGGGTCAGATACAGCAAGTTTTTGAGCCCCTCCAAATTGCGTGATACTCACTAATTCACTGAGCCAGGCTGAGCCTCAGTGTCCTCATCAGTAAAATGAATATTATAAAACCTGCCTTATATGATTATTGTGGAGTTTAAATGAAAATTTGTGTATGCAAAATTTATATTATAAGTGCTCACTAATTGGTAGCTATGTTTATTAGGAGATTAAATGCTTAGAATTAGTTACCCTTTATAAGATAACCAAATACTCTGCACTATTACCTAAGATAAATCTTTGGTTTCCAACACGTACCATTCTACACCCATTTATTTATCTTAATCTCCTATACAAGAACACACTTAACCTTCTCTCATGTTCTAATTCAATGCCTGTTTGTCCTTCCAGAGTCAGCTGAGACCTCATCTGTCCTTTCTAGTCTTTCAGATTTCTCAGCACTTTTTACTGAGTTCATTCTCTAAAAGTCCATAGCAGCACTATCCAATGGAAATACAATGTGGGCTGCATCTGTAATTTTAAATTTTATATAGCCAGGTTAAAAACTAAAAAAATTAAAACCAGATATAAAATTAATTTTATTAATATTTTTATTTAACCCAATATATCCAAAATATTATTTCAACATATAATCAACATTTCAGAACTATTAACAAGATATTTAACATTCCTTTTGTCATACTTAGACTTTGAAATCCAGTGCATGTTTTACACTTACAGCACTTTCAGTTCTCAATAACCATATTTCAAGTGCTCAATAGTCACGTGTCTAGTGGCAGCCATATTGCACAGCACGTGTCTCAAGCATGAATAGTTTTCCACCATAATATTTAATATGTCATTATAGAGTGCCATTGTGTTTGCTGGGTTTTCTTGTATGTCAGTCCTTTCCTATCTAGTCTCTAGGTTTTTGAAGAAGGAAAGTCCTCTTAGAGTTCTGTATCTCTGGATGCAAAGCCCAAGCACAGTGGGCATTTGCTGTTGAATAGTTTGGATGCATTTAGTAATGCAAGAAGAAAATTGCAACAAACAATGTGATTTTCTTTCACTTATGCTACTTTTATCCTTCCATAAGTGTTGTTTATTACAGAATGTAAACTCTGATTATGTGGAATAAAGCCAGTTGCAGACCATTATTAATAAATCTGTTCTGGTATTAATGTGAATAATACAAGAAACCAAAGACAAGGAGAGTTGCACTTGGTAATACTTTGCTAATGGAGTAAACGGTCAGATTAAGGTACTTCTAGACATGAGTGGAGAGCAACATAATCCTACCACCACACTTCAAAGTGAGAATCTAGCTTTTTAAATGTTTACTTACTAGTGATCAAAAGATAATGGGATACAGCCAGGTATGGTGGCTCATGCTTATAATCCTAGCACCTCTGGGAGGCTGAGGAGGGAGGATGACTTGAGACCAGGAGTTTGAGACCAGCCTAAGCAGAAGCAAGGCCCTCATCTCTACAAAAAGAATAGAAAAATTAGCCAGGCATGGAGACATGTGCTTATAGTCCCAGCTATTCAGGAGTCTGCGGTGGGAGATTCACTTGAGCCTAGGAGTTTGAGGCTGCAGTGAGCTATGAGGACGCCACTGCACTCTAGCCTGGGCAACAAAGTGAGACGATGTCTCAAAAAAAAAAAAAAAATTGCAGGACACTTTTGATTTGCAGCTCTCCTGTGAAAATAGAGGTTGCTTTCAAGACACAACAAGTGAAGTCTTGCCCAGCGGCATACCATATCATGTGTGCCACAAAATACTCAGGTCTGTCCAGAAACCTTTGAAACTATGACATGATGAAGAATATGTAATATGTCTAGCCTAAATTTTTTTTAAAGTTCAGATAAGAATCAAGTCACATAGCACAAATATAAAAGGCTTTCAGACCATATAAACCCACAGTGCATTAATACTCTAGCTTCAGGTAGAAGCTGGATTTCCAGACACTGTCTTTGTTTGTTATAGGCATGTAAGAAACATAGTTTATAATATGGAAAGTCTCCAAGGTACAATGAAAGAAACAGAAATTTTAAAAAGGCATGATTCATCTAGTGAATCACTATATATTCTAGGGAACGTTATCTTGGTGTTTTATAGTTATATTAGCTTTATCAAAAACTTTAAAATATATCCTGATTATCAAGTGGATAACAGCCAATACTTTCTACATTATTACATTATTTAACTGCCAATCCGTTTTCCCTTACTTATTTTCCTGTATGTACTAAAAGTAAAGTACAACATTCTAAAAAACTCACTGATGTCTGTTCTTGTGTTGAAAAGCCATCTCTCAAACATATCTTCCCAAACATATTCCACAAAATATGTTCACAGACACAACTGAAGGCAACTTTAATTATTTCTCAATGTTGGAGCATTTTTTAAAAATTTTTTAGCTTTCTTATCAAAATCCTAACAAAGAGCTTGAGTAAATTCCATTTTCTCCATCAAGCCTTCTTGAATAGAGGCTCTTCTTCCTTCTCTAAATTCCTTTAGTCACTTCTGTGTGAAAACAAACTTGGTGTTTATTGTAATCTTCCATTCCTTATGCTTATTTTTCCACATACCTAAATCCTAGCTCTACAATACAATTATAAGCTTCTTGAAGCCACAGGCTATGTCTTACTCATCTCCTGTAGCTCTCAACAGAGCTTTGGATAGAATAAACATTAAATAAATGTGCTAGAAATCATGATGATTTTGATCATGATTTACAGGAATATCATTCAGCAGCCCAATGGCACGTTATAGCAACGACAGCCATTACAAATGCACAGTAACATTTTGATATTTCTATCTCCTCCAATTCCATTTTTTTGGCCATCTTTTTAAATAAAAGTGCTTAGTGTTTCATCAGCATTTTCATTCCAAAAACTCAAGTCGAATTTAAATTAAAATAAAAACCTAAGAAGTCTAATTATGTCCTAGCATCAAACAAAGCTTTTCCTTCCTTAGTTATATTTTAGATGTTTTTTAGTGTCTAACCATAGTTAAGATTCCAGTTTACAAATATACATCGACTGTGGTTTTTTTCCAAATTTAATAATATCCTAAAATCTAATTTTGTGTATTGGATTCACTTAAAATGTGGTTGCTACTCAACAATTTTGGAGGAAAGCATATTACATCAGATGTAACATTTAAACTAAATCCAGAAGTTAAAACTCTCTATAAATAAGAAAAACAGAGAGGCTCCCAAATAGGAAGCATGAAAGCCAAAGAAGGAAGTTAATGTGCAGCACAAAAGTCTTCTGGCCTAGCGAACACTGCGCCCAGTGGCTTCAGCCTGAGAAAATGAGGCATGCGGTATGCAGAGCGGGAAGCACAAGCCTGGGGGCTTACTGATGCCAGGCTACGGGAGTGGCTCAAGAGTGAGAGGCCATAGATGAGAAGAAGGTTTGGATTAACCGTGGCCTTGAAGTTACCCCTGGAAAGTGAGTAGCATTCAGTTGTGAGAGGTGCATTAACCTCTTCAGACCACTAGGGTTCAAAGTGTTCCATAAGGGGTAATTTATTAAATGGGTCCTAATTGCTTCGTAATGTACCTTCCAAAAGTCACTTCTCTGTGCTGTGATTAGGCCTGGGATTTGCCAAGTGCTGTCATTCTCCTTGTAACTCCATAATGGAACTCTGTAGGATGTGGGGAGCTGATCCATCGGACAGCTCTGTATCTAATCCAGGTTCAGGGTCCTACCAACAAAACCAGACAACCTCTCATTTAATCCTCCAGTGTGTAAACGCTGAGATACAAAATTGACGCATCTTGGGGTTTTTTAGGCCCCTTTTTCTGAATACATATACATTTTAATAGAATATGAATAGCTGGTTTTATTGTTTGCAGAAAATGGACACATTTTTAAGATTTGTGAATTGTCCTTTTCATTAAATTCTTTCTTAAAAGTATAAAAATAATCCTGCTTTTTGTTTTGTTTTGTTTTCACCACCTATGAACATATTTTCTTTTGGCCTCTTTGTTTCACATGGAGGCTATTCAACATGATTTTCTTGTTGGCTTCAAACACAAAACAGAGTCTGCTCTACCATCATCCACTCGTCACTGATTCTGGTCAGGACTACTTAGGCACTGGTTTTGCTAATTAGCAAAGCCAGCAGAGGGAGTGAGAGAGCATTGTTACAAAAAAAAAACGAAATCAAAATTTTAAAATATAATGATACAATTGGAAGGAGGAAATCTGACATTAAACTACAGAGGATTATATAGCATAATCTAAATATGGAAATAGCCTCGGAGATACCATGTAGGTAACAGATTAGAACTGAAGAAACAGGACTTCTAGTCACTGCCACAGTCTTAAAGAACCAACTGAACCAATGTAGCTGTGCCTCACTTTTTAAGTCTTGAAAATGGCCACCACAGTAGCTTCCATTAAGATAAGAAAGGCTTTTGTCCTCTGTAAGAGAAAGTGATTACTTTAAGAATTGGAATTATTGTCACAAGAATGAAGCCGAGGTCATTTCTGTCTTTCAGGGCTCTAGGTCATTTCTTAGTTTTGACCACAAGGCAAAAACACCTGGGTAGTATTCCCCCCTACACCCTAGGAACAGCAGTTTGATTAGATCATGGAGTTAGAGACATCTCATTAACATGAATAAATACTAACGATTAGGCTGCAAAGTAATGTAGGGATACCTTTCCACCAGGAAAGAAACTGCATATTCTAACCCCATACTTCGTTTTACAACTGCTATTTCCAGATCATGTAAGGAAGTTACACATTTTCCAAACAAGTTTTCAGACTAATTGCTACAATGGGGTCCTGTTCAAATCCACCACTCAGTGGCTTATGGTTACTTAGAATCTCAATTCCACCTTTAAGCGGATATGGTATAGTTGTGTTTTCCAGAAGTTTTCAATCATGTTTCTTATGAGATAATTTGCACGGGCCCCATAACCTCTCTTCCCAAAGGGCATCGGTAAGAAAATGATAGCTGAAACAAGCCAGGCTTTACACCTGAAATAAATAAAATCTTTCTTTGTTTTATAAGTTTTGGATAATCTTGAGGATAGCGCAACTTGCCTAGAAGTTTAGCAGAAAAATAGTTTGGAAAGTAAATATTCAGTTCTGCTTTCTCCAGTAGATGTCACTTTCTGTACATAGGATACCGAGATATATAAGATGCACAGCACTCCTTACAATGACAGCAAAAAATAACTTTGGGTTCCAGCCATATGTAACAATTTTTAAGCTTTCAATGGTATTTTCTAGTGTTTGGAACCATAAGGAATAGTAAAGCAAAATGAATGCTGCTAATTACCCATCTTACATATTTTGCTGTGTAGTCTTAGCAGTGGCCATTCAGCATAGCACGTAACACAATATTGCTAGTGCCTTTTCAACAATTAAAGAAAACTAAGTATTATTCTAAATTACATCATAAAATTAATTTTCTAAAAACAAACATAGTTTCTGAGTAAATAAGCAGTCATTAACAATACACTGCATACTTACCAAGAACCTAATTAAATATGAGTTCACATACCCTATTATTATTTCAAAGGTTATTCTTCCTGGATCCTCTATATCATTTCAATATTCACATCAGCTGTATATGTCTGAGGGAAAAGTATGATTTCCTGAAGTGCTTCACTATATAGCAAGGGGTGTCAGCACTAGGATGAGAAAAAAAGACAAAGAAAGAAAGAAAGAAAGAAAGAAAGAAAGAAAGAAAGAAAGAAAGAAAGAAAGAAAGAAAGAAAGAAAGAAAGAAGAAAGAAGCTTACATAGCACTTTTTATGGCATCCACATGTCCAAGAATGAAAATCAAATGATGGAAGAATATTAATAGTTAGAATTGGATTAATTCTTCCTAAAATACTTTCCAAAATGCTCTTTGCATTTCTAAACATAAGCCTCATTATGCTGTTCTATTTGTATTCCAATGCAGTTGAATTTTATATTTGAGTTGTTTTAATAGATGACTTTGAAATGACAGAGGAGAGTACATTTTTGTTTCTTATTGATCCAATCAAGATTTTGCTTGTAGCTACTATAACTTGAAATAATAAGAAAGGCTACAGAGGCTTTTTAAAATGTTGACGTCTAGGTCACATCTGATTCAGTTGTTGTATTGACAAAAGTGATTTGATAATTGCCAAATTAAGCTCGAGAGAAAATTAAACAACTACTTTTATTTTTAGATACTTCAAACAAAAGATATGAAGTTTCGTAGCAAATAATGATAGGGTGCTAGAACAAAAATTCCCTAAGAAGGCAAAATGGGCAAGTGGCTTTTACACAACAAAAGAATCTATCTGGTCATCAAAATAAACAACATCTAAATGATCTCTTTAGGTTTTAAATATTTTGTGAAGAGAGTAAACCCAAAGCGCTTGATTCTTATCTGAGGTAGAGATTTCTTGACATGTTAACTGGGAAGTTCTCTTACCATTCTTGTGTATACTTGGTTACAACAAAGAGATTATAGGGGTTTGGGTAATAAAGGGATTTAGAGGTTTTTACCTTTAGGCTACTGATTCAGCTCCATTTCAGTTTTAAGAGACCTAAAGTTGTGAATGTACCCAGGGAATGTAGTTTACTTTTAATTCAGCCTGAATTAGGATCCCACTTCATAATAAACCCTAAGGCATTTTTTTTCCAACTATTCAGAGCAAATGGAGTTACCCAAAGAAAAACAAAGATTGAACAGGAAGGACAGAAACAAACACATAGTACTGCTCACTAAGCTGAATTCCTGAGGAAACAGACCCCACTGCTGCCTCTATTGAATATTTTCAAAAACAAAGTCAGCCATTCACCATTCTCGGTCTTATACTAGTCTTGATCAATACATAAATGTTAATCTATACTTTTGAAAGAAAATGATTCCACGATAATTGTATTGAAACTAAGGACAACTGGTTGACATCATGTGGCAGAATGACTATGCTCTGATTTGAACCCTGAGAAGTGCCCTGCAAAGTACACACCCCAAGGCTGGGTGTCAAGTCTTCTCCTCTGCAAAACAGACACCAGTGTCCCTGTTCACATAGCCAGCCTCACTCAGGCAAGGAGTCACTGGAAGAGTTGGAATTCTTTAGCACTAGCCTTAGGTATTCTTACTGTTTTTATATTTCCCATTTCCTCATAATATTTAATACCCTATTTATTTAATAGATTAAAATACAACATATTAATAAAATGTGGTATGTGTATACCATGGAGTACTATTCAGCTCTAAGAAACAACGGTGATATAGCACATCTTATATTTTCCTGGTTAGAGCTGGAACCCATACTACTAAGTGAAGTATCCCAAGAATGGAAAAACAAGCACCACATATACTCACCAGCAAACTGGTATTAACTGAGCAGCACCTAAGTGGACACATAGGTACTATAGTAATAGGGTATTGGGCAGGGGGGATTGGGGCAGGTATATACATACATAATGAGTGAGATGTGCACCATCTGGGGGATGGCCATGCTGGAAACTCAGACTTGTGGAGGGAGGGGGGAAAGGGCATTTATTGAAACCTTAAAATCTGTACCCCCATAATATGTCAAAATAAAAAAAATAAAATAAAATAAAACACAAAACTTGGGATGCTTTGAGAAACAGTTAATTACTTACTTCCACAGCCCTGATATTTAAAAATAATAATGACTTTATTACTGTTACCATTAATTGTACCATATAATTCTCTCCTTTAAATAATTATATCAAATATTAAAAAGATATAAAATAGTATTTGTGGCCTACATGCAAAAACACAAATGAGTGAATAAATAAGGTGGACATCTGTGTATTCCATGCCCAACTTAAAAGAATAAAATGTTACCAGTATGTGTGGGACCTCGAGCTCGTCCTCAACCCATTCTTCTTCCCTCTGTTCCTTCATAGATAACGTCATTCTGAATTTTCTGTATTATTAGTATTCAATTACCAAAATAACCCAAAATGTCATAAAGAATGAGAATCCTTTCACCTGCATATGTCAATAAAATCCTATTCAGTGCTCTGCACATAAATTTCACTTTTAATAAATGATGTTTTCCAATCACATAGTAAAAGATTTTGGATTCCAGAAAGGGTGTCAAAGGAAATGTGTTATATTTCCTTTTCGAGAGATTGTTTTTTTAAAAAAAGAAAAAGAAAACATTTTTTTAACTTATAAAGTTTATATGACCCCCTTACTCAAAGATAGGATCGGCATCTAGATAACTGTTTGTTAAACGTCTGAGTATATGATTAAGAGAAAGATCCCTCAAATTACTGAGCCACTCCACTTGGCCTGTCTCCAAGATCTGAAGATGAGCAAGTCCTAGAGGGGGAATGAATGGGGTCAGGGAGAGAGGGCGTCCCAGGGGTTCTTGGAGAGTAAGACGGAATGAGACCAGGGGATGGATCCCTGAGGCATCCGCCCTTTCATTCTCTATCTCCTTTTCTCCTGCATTCCAAAGAGGACTCCAGCCCCAGTCATTGCCAATAAACAGCAGAATCTGCAGTTACTCAGCAGCAAACTAGCTGCAAGTGTGTACCTGCTTCTTTTTTCTTCTCCAGAACTTCTCCCCTTAGCACACAGGCACATCCAATCTTTGTGTCCTGTACCAACACCATCAACCCTGGAGTCAACATTTTAAAACTTAAGATGGGAGCTTTCATTTAGCATTTAGGAGTGTCCATGCCAAAATGTACCAGCAAAATATAGCTTATGATTATTTTAAATAAAATGTTAGATGATAACTCAGATTTGCACTAAAGTTAGAGTGTTCTAAATTTACATATGTTATCAGTATGGGTGTTTTTGAGTTCTGTTTTAAAGTTACTAAGAAATATTCCAGGCCAGAACCCTAAAATAGAACATTTTAAGGAATCGGATGTTTGAATGGTGAATAAGATTCTTGATAGATTGATTACCTAATGGCAAGTGTGACAAGTGTGACAACAGATTTAGGAATAACATTACCACCTCAGTAAAAAATAAACATGAATATGTACTAATGATTAATTCCTTTAATATTTTTTATGACATTGAAGGCACCAAAGGTGTTGAAAATTAATATTAGCAGATTGAAGGTCCATGTAATAATCTTAGCATAATACCACTTATGTATCTTCTATTTAGTATATTTCAGAAATATTGTCAACTTCTTCTTTAGTTTATCTTACTGTCACATTCATTCTCTCCTTTCTTTTTCCATAGCTACATTCCACATTAAATCCTCAGATTAACTTTTGCTTAAACTGACTCCCTATCTTTAAAGTTTGCCCTTCAATTCATTCTAGGTGGTACTACACGACTAAGCTGTGTAAACCAGAGGTTTTCTTCTTTTGCTTCTCTTTTGATGAGTTCTGATTTTCCATGGAAGTAATTCTAAACATTTTAGTACATTATTTAAGTAAATCTTCTATCTAATTTTTAAGGCTTCTACCCAAATACTGCAAAATCTATACTACTTCTGTATCTAGTATGTAATCATTTTCAAGTACCACGTAATCCCAATCACCTACAATGCTATACCTTGCCCTTGCCCTATTCTGTATTTTTGCCTGCTGAAATCCCATTGCTCCTCAAACTAAAGTATTGATTCTATGTGCAATCTTTAAATGAATCCCAGACCCTAAAGTTTCCCAAGCACTTTGGACATGCTTATAATACAGCACTAATTATATACTGCCTCATATTTTAATTATAAAGGATATAGGTCTTATTAACTCCCCTACTCCCTGGATGAAGTTCATACATGACACTCCTGGCTGGGTGCAGTGGCTCATGCCTATAATAATTTTTCTATTTTTAGAACAGATGGGGTCTCATTCTTGCTCAGGCTGGTCTCATCAAATTGGTATTAATTGACCGACATTTATGTACACGTATGGTAGTAACATTCAGGCAGGTGGGGGGGATGGGGAGGTGAGTATATTCACACCTAATGGGTATGGTGCACACCATCTGGGAGATGGACAGGTTTGTAACTTTGACTTGGGTGGGACAAAGGCAATGTATGTAACCTAAACATTTGTACCCCCATAGTAATCTGAAATAAATATATATATATATATATATATATTTTTTTTTTTTTTTAAATAGAAAAAATTAGCCAAGTATGGTGGTGTGTGCTTGTAGTCCCAGCTACTTGGGAGGCTGAGGCAGGAAGATCACTTGAGCCCAGGAGTTTGAGGTTGTAGTGGAGTTATCATGACACCACTGTACTCTTCTATCAGGAGTGACAGACCCAGAATCTGTTTTGAAAAAAAAGAAAAATGACACTCCCTTAACATGTAGAATAGCACACAATGAGTACAGTATTTGTTGCATTGAATCGAATGATTGAATACATACGGTAAAAAGAGAGAACCACTATCATCTTCTATCAAGTTCTTGAAAGAAAATTACTTAAGTAGTATTGTTTGTGTGAATAATTTATTACAAATTTGCTGCTCATTTTTCCATAGAATGCTCATTTTGGGTATTTCAAAGTCCCAAGAATTGTGCTGAGTCAAGAATTCAAAAACAATTAACGTCCAGCTCCTGCCTTTTAAAAGCTCAAGACCTAACAAGGGAGACAGATACAATCAACTATAATACAGTGACATAAGTATTCTAGAAAAGGTTAAAACAAAATGCCCTGAATCACAGATGAGGGAACAATTAATTCTTGAAGAAAGGAGTTAGTAACATGGCGTGGAACACTCTAGGATCTCTGAAGTAGACTTTGAAAGAGAAGTAGCTATTGGCCAAATGAAGAAGCAGCCAAGTCTGGGATAGCCACATAGGTGATGCTTTGCTCAACATCACTCAAGAGCATCATTCAGTTAAACTATAATATGATGGTGCCCTCTGGAATTATGCAGCATGTGGTCCAGGGTAAGAGCAGGCCTAGCTGAGAGTTGTCACATCATGTTAAGTAGTTGTCTTGACATCATGTATAAGTTCAGTTAAAATTGTACTAAGATTTTGCCTTCTGGTTTGTCTTTTTTAGGCTTCGATGTATGAGGTTTAGGAATTGTTTTTACTACCTCTACTTAAAAGGAAAAGTCAAAAACATGACAATTCTTCTCAATCCAATATTCACTGGAATAGTTACGGAACAAATTGGGTTGCAGATTAGAATTATCAAGCCAAAAGAAATCTTTTCTTAATGTAATAGTTTTCAAACTTTTTAGGTCATTTTCTTCTCTCAAATTAAATTTTGCTAAGATCAATATGCAAGCCAGAAAGAAAGTAGATGATCTTTGCTCTGAGTTCAGCCAGCTAGTCTTCCATCCCTCATCAAGACTCTAGCAATTCAGAGGCACAGTTTGAAAATTGGTACTTCTAGACCAATCTCCTCTTTTATAATTGAGAAAACGGAGATCCAAGGAATCTGAAGTACTTTGTGCAAGTTCATAGCAGCAGTTAGTGGCAGAATAGGAAATAGAAGTTCCTTAACTGCCACTCCACTGTTCTTTCAAGATAAAATTAATTCTATTTACATAGCAAAATGAGCATGAGGTCCAAGGGTCTCCCAAGGTGACATTTAGGATAGAGAGAGACTGTTTCTTTTTCATGATAAGACAAGACTTCATTGGAATTCAGTAATACATTGTTAAGTAATTCAGAATCAATGCTAAGTCTTTTATTTTATTCTATCTTTCTTTCATTTTGATATTGAATTACCAGAAATGACAGCTCCCAGATCCTCTAACTTCTTGATGCTAGACAAGGGAAATGGTTAAAAAAATTTATCTCAGGGATTTGGCTACTCAGGCACTTTCCTGCTATAGAAATGAAAGTTCAGTGTAATATCTCCTCCACTTTAAAAAGACATAAGAAAACTAAAATGACTTTCCTCTTATCTTATAGATTGTAAGGAGGGAGAACAATAATGTTTATAGTCCTTGGTTAGTCTAATGTGTTATGTTTTTATTTACAGATTAAATTATTTTTAAAACTGTATATATATATATATATATACACACATACACACATATAAAGGACTTAATCAAAATCATCAAAATAGAGATACTGTAAATTATCCTTCTTATCAAGAAAGTTTAGAAGCTATGACTTAATGGAAATGAATTTAGAGGGAAAAGTAGTGTATGCCTATATAGACGGCTGGTATTAGCAATCATTAAATCAAATATTGTGGTTAAACAGTTGTAAAAAAACTTTAAATAATTTAAATAACTTCACAGTATATCATGACAAAACATTTACTAGAAAGAGTAATAGAAATACTTGCTTATCAATAACAAATAAGTTGGCCATGCGTGATGGCTCATGCCTGTAATCCTAGCACTCTGGGAGGCCAAGGTAGGAGGATTGCTTGTGCTCAGGAGTTCAAGACCAGCCTTAGCAAGAGCAAGACCCCATCTCTACTAAAAATTGAAAAAATTAGCCTGGTGTGGTGGTGCACGTCTGTAGCCCCAGCTACTCAGGAGGGTGAGGTAGGAGGATCTCTTGAGCCCAGGAGTTTGAGGTTGCTGTGAGCAAGGCTGATGCCACGGCTCTCTAGCTTGGGTGACAGAACAAGACTCTGTCTCAAAAAAAAAAAAAAAAAAAACAAGTAAGCTAATAACTTTTGAGATTCAAGAAATTTTTATATATAAAACAAAAATAACGAGATATGGCTTACAAACATAACACTAAATGTTACTTAAGTCAAAACTGACAAATTATAATCATAGACTTTATATAAAGACCTTAAAAGTTTACCTAGGCCGTTGCTTTGGAATTTATTGATATTCTTAATTATTAACAGTACAGAAATCATCTTAGCTTCTTTTCCAATAGAATAGTAAATTGAAGACAACGCAGAAGTCTCTTTTTCTAGATATGCTTCATCTGGATTTCACCTCCCAAATATAAATGTCTGCCTTAAAGAATAGTCTAGCAAGAAGATATAGATTAATTTTCTAAACAGATCCCAATTCCCCAGCCTCTTCCAAAATTAGTATTACTGTGTGCCATGATTTTCATATGATGTCATTAACTTCTCTTATCCAAGAAAGCAGACAGGACACAATAAAGAGGCTTGTAAAGTAATGTCCTGAAAAAATACTTCATAATTTACAAATAGTATCCCAGATACAAACTACTGAGAAAAATTAATTGGAAATGTTTCTATTAATAATTTTAGGCAAGCCCTAAACAAGTCTTTAATTTCTAAGTCCTACCATTTAAAATATCTCTCCATACATATGCAGCATGTATGTACACCCCACACCAAAAAAAAAGCCACTGGTACAAAAGAACCAATATTAAATTAGTGACTAGTTACCTGCTGAACAAAAATGAAAACATTTTGATTTAAATTATAAGGTTATCTATATTTTACATCTCCAATCATTTCAAAGTATTACAAATCGTTCTTATACTTTGAATTCATCTGTTCTTTTCTAAATAGAAAAATATTTGCTAAGACAGACTATATGCCGTCCAGTGGAATTTATTTTATTATGAAGGGATTTAAGGTTAAGCCATTCTCTAAAGTCATATGTGCTAAGTGCCAATCTTTATTTTAGAAAACAACGCTACAAGAATCGTTGCACGATGAATTCTGTTTAGCAGAACAAGCAAGGGCTGTTTGGGCATAGGCCTGAAACTCTGTCTCTGAAAAGGGAACTCTGTCTTTGGGGGAAAATATGATGCCCAACCACTCTCTACCTGGCTGGTCTCCAAGTGCATGACAAATTGTAAAACTACAATATACAAAAGGAATATTTATGTGTCTTCCTCCTTCATCAGATACACAGTATTTTTTCTCCCATGTCACAAAAATTGTAACCGCAATTTACAAGTATATGCACAATCAAACTGCTATTGATTTAGCGATGCATTTCTTTGATGTCCCTTGCCTTAACCTCATTTATAAAGCTGTTTTGCATTATTTCAAACTGTCAATGATTTGTGACTCATGAATATTCAAATCTAATTTGCACTTACCTTTTTGGTATGCATGCTTACTTGCAATATGTCTCTACATTTGCCCTTTTGTTTTGTGTTTATTTGTGGATTGTTTTATTGAAATAATACTCTTTTAAAAAGCATAGTAAGTCTATTTAAAAACAACTGGAGTGGTTGATGATTGACTCTTCTTGATCTCAGTGCACTGTCTCTATATATTGCTGCTTAGCAAGTTTAGTCATTCTGCAAAGGTGTCTCTAGTATTAAAAATAGCCATTCTTCTGCTAGTTGATGTCAGTTTCATTGGAATGAGTTTAGTTCTGCTGGGCTATATGTCTCTAGGAAAGAGTCAACAACTTTTAAATGAACTTGAGCCTTACACAAAAAAGAAAAAAAAGAAGGATTACCTCTGGTGGAAAAACAAAAAGTTCATGCAGAATTGAGCCCTTCATGTCAGTGTGGATCAACTTTTCCACTTACATTGTGGAATGCAAGAAATGAAACCTAATGCTCTCAAGCACTAAAACACCCTTTTAGATGTCTTTCAGATGATGATAGCTAAAGGAGACACCCAGGACTTTGTGGATTGCAGGCATGTCACTAGTGATTGAAGCTCCAGAAACAGCAGATCAGGGAGCCACCTGCCTACAGAATGAGCAGAGTTTCTTCTTGCAAAACCTGTTCAGGGACAAATGGAAAGTGTTGTTATAAAAATAAATAAATAAAAATAAAGAAGATCTCTTTTGTAATTGATTTCTGGATTCAACTGTGACTTCTAAGAAAACCTGAAGAATTAAATACCCTACCTTGCCAAAAAAATTTTTTTGTCAAATATGTATGCTTTCATGCCAGTAGCTAAAATAGAAAATAGTTAATGGCATTTGCAATGCAATAGCTATGTATTTCTTTAATTTGCATCGTGCTCAATTTCTAAACTACCTTTTAAGCTATAAATAAACCATTGGTCACCTATTGCCTTCCATTGCAAGATAAAATTTTCCCCAAATTTACTAAGTGATTCTGAACAAAGAATAAATACAGGTCTCACTTCATTTCATCTAGCCAACAACACATTTATGTTTTTACGAACTTTTCATAGTCCCTCAATTGTACATATTCTCGTAAGTGATATGATCTCCTTCCAAATGCTACTAAATTGCTAACTAACATTTTCTGTAGTCTTTTTTTAAGGAAGCAAATACTTTTTATTTTAAACAGAAATGTTTTGCTGTCATATTTTGTTGTTTATGTGTGTTAAAAGAAATGTCTTTTGTCTAAAGGAGTCTATAATATTTGCCCAACTTTATTGTTTCCTTTATGATATTTGATATCGTTATTATTCCCTCCATTTTGAAAAGCAAACATCGCAGATTTACTAGGCTCCATAATATGCTACCCAAAGGTATCTATGAAGGAAACCCCTCCACGGGATGCTACTGTTGTACATATAATGAAATGATTTATTCCATACTGATCTCTAGCCCACAAATCTGAGAACTCCTCCATGGGAGATAGAAAACTCTTAGGAACAAGGGTTCTAGCATGATGTTCCTTGATTCCGTTAGCTTGCTTTGTAAATTAGAGCAAGTTGCCTAATTGCTAAAAGCCTCAATATCCTCATCTGGGAAACAGGGATGTCCCAATAATAATAACAATGGTGCCTACCTTAGATTGTTATGAGAATTAAATGAAATTATTCAAATGCAATGCTTAGCATACTGGCTGGAAGTTAGACAATGCTCAGTATGGAACATCTATTCCAATAGCTCAATTTTTGCCAAAAGTTGTATCAGGTCTCTGGTCAATTATATTTTAAAGTTAGCAGCGTTTCTCTTCTCAGAATCTACTCCATGTTGCCTCCACTTTGTATCAGTAATACAGCTAAAGCATTTGCTCCCAACTCCAGGGTTGGGTCCTCTTTCTGATCAGTGATTGGTTCAGGTCCCCTGAACTAATATGCCTTCCACAAATTCATACAAATGAGATATGGTGGAAAGTTTGCTGGGCCTTCTCAATTTTGTTCCACACATCTTCCTATAACCATGTCCAGAGAAAAAGAAACAGGCACTCTTTCTCTCAGTGTGGTTGTGGGAAGATAAGAGGCTCAGATCTACTGCAGCCATCTGGCTACCAGCCTGAAGATAAAGCTGATACACACAAGAGGACAGGGCCAAGAAAATTGAATGGAAAGAGAAAATGGAACCTGCTGCACCTCTTTCCAATGGCATAACTTTATTCTATCATTGCTCAAGCCACTAAGAATTGGGTTTTTGTTACTTGCAGCCAAAAACTTTCTAACTGATTCAGGGAGGCAGCCTAAAAAGCAATCCAGCACCGGAGTTTAAATGATCATATAAATATGTTGTAACCGTTCCTACCTTTTCTAAGGCAGTGGTCCAGCCGCAACTTCACAAAGTATCTGTCTTTCTGAAGATAGAAAAAAGATTCAGAGCAAATCCTCCAAGATTTCTCTAGTCTGCTAAATAACCAGCAGAACCCGCAAAGTGCTCTTTTTGTTGTTGTAGAAATAGAATTCAAAGCAAGGGTGCCACCTCTGTCTTGCTTCTGTAACTTCATCTCAGATCCATAGGTTGCAGAATGTTAGTGCTCAAAACGTATTCTGAATTTTACATTCTTTGCCTTCTGAAAAATCACATTCTAAAGTAGAATGGCACCACATACATCTAATCCAAGGGCATGAAATCTAAGTTAAAATTTTATTTTATGATTTTATGTTCTTATTTCTAGCTGACCAATTTAACCTGGTATATGTAACCTAAAAAACAAGTTGTCCTTCTGCTTCAATTCTCATCTATACGGGAAGAATAAATCCAGTTTGCTTTATCTCTTAGGAACCTGGATAATGGGTTGTATGATCAAAATAAGTAATTCCAAATTAACAGTCTAACAATGCACTTTTCATGGTCCCAAATCTGTTCAGCCTTTCTCTATCCCCCTTCCCACCCCATCTGCCCCAAGCTATCCATAATTAAATCTTATCAGGAGCTCTCAGGATTATAGTTCCAGTACTCCTTTGAATAGGAAGGCAATTCTCTATTGCCCTAAAATATATAGACCCATAGATCTGGAGACGTCTTTAGATACTATCTACAGAACCAGCCACAGATAATGTCAGAGACCTGCCTAGGTTCACACTGCTGGAAGCAAGTCATCTGACTCCCTGGCCATCATCACTACCTCTTACACCCTTCTGCCTCTTAGGGAAAGTGGATCTCAAAAGATGTATGGGTGAATCCACTACAATATTGAATCGGCGGGGTGGCTCTTTGTTGCTTAATTTATTGCCATGAGAATCTAACTACATCATATTTCAGCTTTATGGTTATTTTTAAAAATCACTTTATGCATTTTAAGGTATGGAAAGTCAAGTTACTGCCTGTCTTACTGTAGATTTCTTTACAGCAAGTAAGATTATGTCCTCCCTGGTGTTTCGGAAAACTGCAATAGTGGTAGTAAAGATATGAGCTTTTTAAACGCAGTTTTCTTATTGATCCTCCTATGCGAGGACTTGAGCGACTGGCCTTGGTGGCCGTTGTGACTGGTATTATGTTTATCACATGGAGTGTGTTTACAGCCCACAGAAGGAGAAATTCCTCCGTTTACCTCTATCAGTCCAACAAATAGCAACCCTAGAAACCAACACCTTGGCTAATTATAAACATATGGAGTTTTATAAAAGATTTTCAAAAATATAGATTAGAACCCCATTAGTAAATCAATTTAGTTTCTTACCTCAATTTATTGTGGTAACTTTACATTTTTTTTAATTTCAAAATACTAAAGGCACACAAACGTTTTTGGTTACATGGATCACTTTGTAATGCTTGAGTCATGACTACAAATGTGCTCATCACCCAAACAGTGTTCATTGTACCCATTAGGTAGGTTTTTTCCATTCCCTCCTCCCCTGGCTTGATTTCCACTAAGTTTTACTTCCCTCTGTGCACATGTGTGCTCATTGGTTAGTTCTAATTTAATAGTGAGTATATGTGGTGTTTGTTTTTACATTATTTAGATACTTCACTTAGGATAATGGTCTCTAGTTCCATCCGAATTATTGCAAAAGGCATTAATTCATCCTTTTTTATGGCTAAGTAGTACTCATGGTATACATACACCACATTTTGTTAATCCACACATGAATTGATGGGCACTTGGGTTGATTCCACAACTTTGCAATTGTGAATTGTCCCATAATAAACATCCAAGTGCAGGTGTCTTTTTGATAAAATGACTTCTTTTCCTTTGGGTAGATACCCAGTTGTGGGATTGCTGGATCAAATAGTAGGTCTACTTTTAGAAAATTATTTTTTAATGTCTTTCTTTTTCTATATTTAAAGTGAGAATAATTATATTGGCTATATATTTCCAAATATTGCTACAAGAATTAACAAGACCATGTATTTCAAATGCCATACAACATATACTTGTCATGAATATTTTGTTGATCTGGCACACATATGTGAATTTCATAAATCATAATGACCAAATAATTAAACACACACACAGTAAAAAACAACAGCAACAGGTATTTAGAAATCAAGTGATTTAAAGTTAAAATTCTGATCTCCCCACATTGAATGATTATCTCCAGGTTAAAAATTTTTGTTTAATTCAAAGTTCAAATAGGAGTCTTAAAGAGACTTTGTTGGACTCCTTTATCAGAAATATTTCAAAATCAGCGTAAACAGTCATAAGCAAAACAACGTGTAGAATCACTGAAATTATTGACAAACAGGAAAAGGATGAATGAGGTTGTATTCAAGCAGCCTTTCTGTGATGTCTTCTCTCTTCTACTGATTCATTATGGCCATCTGAGCATTTAATTTAGGAAATATTTAAAAAGCACAACAGAATCTTATTAGCAATAAAATATTAGGAATAAAAAATGTGCATACAGATATAACAGACATAAAAATATAGTGTGAGAATCCTAATATACGTCATTATGCAATAAGTTTGAAAACTTAAATGAAATGGATGAAATCATATAAAATAACTTACTGAACAAATCTGACTCGAAAAGAAATAGTAGATCTGAATTATTGTATAAAAATTATTAAAGAAATTGGATCAGTAATTAAGAATCTTTCTTTAAAAGAAGGGCAATATTATTTTAGAAGTAAGCTTCACCCTATTTTTAAGAGACAGATAATTTAAATCATATACTAACTTATCTAGAGAATAAAAATGGGGGAAAACACTCCCTAATTCTAATTCATTATATCAGGCCAATATAACCTTGTTACCAAGATTAAACAAAGATGATAAAAAAATAATTCCAGAAAAAAAAAAGAGAAAAGAATAAAGGGAAATGACTGGCCATTCTCTCATATTAATAAAAATTCAAAAGTCTTAGCAAATATTAACGTTAACCTACCTGTATACAATATAGTGTTATGATCAACTTTGATGTTGCCAGAATCATAAGAGTAGTTTCATATTAGAAAGACTATAAATGAAATTACTCCCAATAACACAGTAAAGGGGGGAAAATAATTGTATTACATATAGAAAAATCTTTTAACAAAACTTAAATCTAATTTTTAAAAAACTCTTGGTGAGCTGGGCATAGGGGAAAAATCAACTCACTTAATCTTATGCAGATTGTTATCAATTAACTGCAGCAAATAGCATTCTTAATGGAGAAATGCTAGAAACACTCATTTGGAATTAAAAATGAGATAATGATGCCTGCTATTTAAGAATGCTTCTGTTCAACATTGTCCTGGAGATCTGGTCCCAGATAAGAAGAAAGGAAGGAAGGAAGGAAGGAAGAAGGAAGGAAGGAAGGAAGGAAGGAAGGAAGGAAGGAAGGAAGGAAGGAAGGAAGGAAGGAAGGAAGGAAGAGAGGGAGGGAGGGAGGGAGGGAGGGAAGGGAAGGAAGGGAAAAGAAAAGAACAAAATTAAAGTCATAGGATTGGAAAGGAAGAAATAAAACCGTCATTTTCTGTGTAGACTATATTATTATCTACATTGCAAGCTCAAATAATTTATAGATAAATTGATATATGAGAGAGACAGGCTGAAGATTAATGGGGAAGCAATGGCATTGAGATGCTAGTTATCCATACAGAGAAAACGAAAGTGGATTCTTATCTCACTTCTACATGCAAAAATCATTCCTTGCTGGTAAAGAATTAAGAATAAAAAGAAAAGACAGTCAAATTTGTTAAATAATTTTACATACAAACATCTTTATAACTTCAAAATACAAAAATCTTTTAGACAAGACACAAAGAGCATAAGACATAAAAGAAAATATTGACAAATTAAACTATAGTAAAATTTAAACTTCTGTTCATCAAAAGATATTTCAAATAAAATAAAAAACAAACCACAAATTGGAAGAGATATTTGCAATATGGAACTCATAAAATGAATAATAAAAAGATGACACAGTATAAAAATGGGGGAAACAGGTATTTCAAAAAAGGAGGAAGTATATATAAATGGAAAGCATAGAAGAGGCTCAGCCCAATTAGCAATTCACAAAATGCATGTTAAAAACCACAGTGAAATACACTTTTACATTTACAAGATTGGCAAAAAAAAAGAAAAAAAGAAGAAGAAGGAGAAAAAGACAATGATTACCAAGTGTAAAGAAAGGAGGATGTGAATAGGATGTCTTATATACTACTAACAGGAGTGTAAATTAGTGCAATCACTCTGAAAGTAATTCTTATTATTTTGGAAGGTTGAACATTTAAATACCAAAAAGAAAATCCGATAATGTACTCTTAGGTTTATTCTCTAAATCAAGAAAAATCCTTGCACATGAACATCAAGAAACATATACCAAAATGTTTATTGTAGAATTCTTTATTGTAACAACAACAACAATAAAAATTTACAACAACCTAAAAAAGAAAATATAAATAAATTGTGTTATATTTGCACAACGGAAGAAGATTTATCATAAATGTTTAAAAAATGAACTACAGTTACACACAAAAAAATGAAAAAAGGAATCCAGAAAAATTTTCTTAATTTTGATACTATTTTTCAAAAAAAAAAGCAAAATGAAACAATATATTGTTTAGGAATTTATATACAAACAATAAAAACATAGGTGAATATAAAGAGAAAGAGGTTACTATATTAACATAATAATATATGTAATATTTTATTATATTTATATATAATTTATATTAATATATATAGTTTGGGAATACACATATAGAAAAACTATTGAGGAGAGTAATTACCCAGGGGGAAGAAGCCAAAAAATGAAAAGGAAGAAACACATGTGTGTGTGCAATGTTGCCTTACTTAAATTGAGTGGCTAGTCTACAAATGTTTCTACTATTATCAAACTTTGTAACATATAAATATGTTACATACATGCCTTTGTATGTAACAAATATTTTACTAAAAATAAAAGTAAAAAAATAATAAGCGATCAATCTTAAAAACAGTAATGTTATGACTGAGAGAATGGGAAATAACAGGTGAAAAGAAAGAATAGCAAAAAGTCATCCGGGAAGTTTTTCTTTCAGTAGAGCAAGAAGTTAAGTCATCTGAGAACAAAAAAGATGAGAGTAGTTGGGGCTTCTGAGTGGCTTGTAGAGAAAGGAAGAAAGGAGGAGGAAAGGAGATGAAAAAAAGAGTAGAGGAAAGGACAGTGGGAGAGGAGGGAGGAAGAGAATGAGTTATTGTCAAAGCAATGAGTCTCCAAAAGAAATAGCTTGAGGAGGACAACTGAATTTAGAGCATAAAATGTGAGCGCTATATATTCAAGATGTCTTCCCTCGAAAATTGACTGTTCAGCCAGAGGAATCGAAAACAATTGATGATTAAGATGGAGATTGTCATGGCGGTCATGAAAAAAAGTTCAAATGTAAGAGAGGCTTTGGAATGTTCTCTTAAATAGGTTTATATCCTCCAGCCTATTTTCAGAAATTCATTCTAAGAAAATAATCCTGAGTTCTGAAAAATCTTCATATTCGGTGATGCTCATTACAGAATAATATACAAAAATGCAAAAATATATAAACAAACTTAGTGTCCAATAACAGTGGAATGGAAAAGTGAACTATTTAATTTAGTTGATGACATTTATTTAAATTGATGATCATAAGGAATTTGAATACTTGGGTAGAATGCAAATTTTATGAAAAGTACCATTACAACTACATAAAAGGAACTATGCATAGAAAAAATGCACAGAAATATACCATAATTTTGGAAGCCATTGTGTTTGAGCACTTTGCCTATGGGTCATTTTTTCCTTTTATCTACTTTTCTACATGGCCATATTGTCTTTAATAAGTATATAATACTTTTAAAACAGGAGGAAATTAGAAGATACATTTCTTAATGCTTTAAACTGTGTGGAAGAGCAAATAAATCAGGATGTGACTAAAGGATTGGCAGAAAATGATTGGGAAACCAGAAGACACAGTGAGGGTCACCATGAAAACAGAATAGTTTGTATTAATAGAGGGTAAGGATAGGGTAGTTTCAAAAAACTCTGAATTCCTATAATTGAGATATTGGAAGTAATTTGAAGTTCCAAGTTGTAGCCATAAATAGGCGTGGCTAACATTGAAATATATGCAGATATACACACATACACATAATTAATATGAGAAGGAATGGGTTTTGAGATGTGAGGTGGACAAAAAAAAAAGAAAAAAAGCAATAAATCAAATGGGAATGATTAAGGTGAGTGGACAAGAGCAACTTGAATGAGAATTAGCCAGGGTTATATAACTTTATGGTTTGGACTTCAACAAAAAAACACAAATATTTAGTGGCATTCCTGTGGTAAAGTAAATTATACTTAGGCATCAATTGCAATTGAGATGGAAATGACCAATTTTGTGATGAATATATAAATATAACCTGCTTAAGTTGTGTTGTATTTATCAGTATGTACAATTGTATATGAATACATCCTGGGTTCTGAAATAAATGGCCCTACTTTATGTTTGTTCTCCATGCATAGGTTCCAACTTATTTTTCAGACCATATGTTTATATCACAAATAAGCCTGGCCCAACGTATTATATAGGTAAGGCCTAATTGGTAAAGTGCATTAATGCAATTTTCTTTGAAGGTGGCATTTTCCAAGGTGTCTTTTCCTATCATTAAATAAATTCTACTTTTTCTATCATATACTCTAGTCACCAAGGGAAATATTTAAATTTTTCTCAGTTTCCACATGTACCTCAGCCAATCTCCAACAGTAAAGTATAATACAGTTTTACATATGCTTTTTTAGTTTTATTACTAATAATTATATTATTAAAAGCTAAATCTCAATGAATTAATATCATCAATAATTTAGAAGACTCTGGAAGGCTAAAGTGTAATTGTGTAGAGACATACTGTTCTTAATAAGACTTACTTCTGACCCAAGAAAGCCTCCTCTACTCTCAATGCCCCTCGCCCACTCAAACTCTTCGAAGCTGCCGTAAGAACCTAGATATATTTCTACCTTTGTTCGTACGAAATCTGTTTATATGCCTACCTCTATTTTCCTGTATAAACTCATTGAAGCCAAGAATATATTTAATAATCTTTATATGTCAGCACCCATAAGAGCTCCAGAAGAATATTGCAAGCTCAATAAATATTTGCTTGAATGAATGAAAGTAGGAATTAATGACTAAATAATTTCCACCTTGTTATTAGTGTCACCAAACTGCAGAATGTCTATGGGGCAAGATGTGGTGTTCTGGTTCTATATAAATTCAAAGCACAGTAGTGTACTTTAAAGAATTGTAAAATTCATACTTAATCTACACTGCTAATCCAAAAATCAGCCTTCATTTGAAAATTGTTTTTGGTGTACCCAGTATGTCTTAAAACATTAGTATGCCTCATGGTAAAACTTCCAATTATGTCTTCATAAATTTGTTGTTAACCTGTCAAGCATACATTGCTCCCCTGGTGCATACCCATTTTGTTCTTAGTGAAATCACTGGATCCTATATTGTAAGAGTATGCTTTATCTCAGCAATAATTTAGCAGAGACAAAAGCAGTGGTATATAGAAAGATGCATATTAGCTCTTGCACTTCGGCCTCTAGCTCATCTAACCCTTTTTCTAACATCTATGAGAAAAGGATCTCCCTCCTCTCCCATCTGTTTTTCTCAACAAGATGCTGTGGAAAGAGCAGCAAACTTCAAGCTCACAGTCCAGGGATTTGGTCCCAGGGTTGTTACTACCTTGAGTCAATGAGACTTTGAATGCATACCCTAACTGCTCTGAGTCTCCATTCCCTTATGTATAAAATGAGGGTGTTATACCAGATGATAATTGTAAACATAACTAAAAGCTCTATTTATTAAGCTCTTACTATATGAAGGAACTACCCTATGTGCTTTACTTGCATTATCTCATTTAATTTTAATCCTCCAAATGCATTTATAAAGTGTATCAGTCAAGGTTCAGCAGGAAACAGATGGTACCTATCAAATTGGGTAATTTGAGGCGAGCTTAATAAAGGAACCATATTAAAAAGGTGTGAGCAGGGTGTTAGGAAACCACAAGGGACAGGGCAGTGCCCCAAGGCTAGTACTGGAGAGGAACACGGTTCTGACCTCAGAAAGGGTACTCTGGGGAGAGAGCTGCTTGAGCTGTGGCTGGGATACAGCCAGCCTGCAGGGACCCTGGGAATCAGCACCCAGACCTCACTCTACCCACTCTGGGCAAACCTAACAGAAAACAAGGGCCATTCTAAAACTATCCAAAACCTGCCACCAGAGGCACAGAGCAGGACAGAGAAAGTAAAGAAGTGTGGATCTGAAGGAGTTAGCAGAAGATATCCAGGAATATCAACTCTTGTTATGCTGATTTTATGCATGAGTTTAATGAGGGTTAAATAAGTTAGGTAACTTACTGAAGAGTACACAATTAGCACAGGACAGACTTAATCCATCTTCTAGGAGCAAGTGATCCTCCTGGCTCAGACTCCCAAGTAGCTAGGACTACAGATCCATGCCACCATGCCCGGCTAACTTTTTTAGTTTGTGTAGAGGCAGGATCTTGCTTTGTTGCCCAGACTGATCTCAAACTCCTGGGCTCAAGGGATCGCTTCACTTAGGACATGAGCCTTGCAGAGACTTCACTCACCTTTGAAAAGCTAGTGGTCTGTGTGCTCATTCTTTGTGTTCCAGTACTATGGCTTGTACCGTGATATGTAATTTTGATTTACAACCCTGAATGAGTCACTGGCAGGGACAAAGTGGTTAGACAGTCAAAGGGAGAAAAACAACATTTTTTTACTATTAAAAGTTTTTGTTTCTTCTGACATGCTCTCCTAATTAAGCAAAAATAAATAATTTTTTGTTTTGTAAAGGGCTGTCTGGTGGATAGCTTTGCTTGGGGTCAGGGGTGGGGAGTAGGGAGGGAAGTAAACCAATGATTGGATTTGCCAATTTCACGTGCTGGGCTTAGAAGACAGACCAAGACTGTGTTAAATGTGTTCCAGCAGACTGTGGAAGAAGGGAGCAGAATGCAAGATGTTTATATCAAGTGAAACTAAAAACTAGTATTAAACATATTCTGCAATATCCCTGTGAGGTCCTTAAGATAAGAAAAGGAAAGGAAATTCTCATAGAATGAGTAGTTAGAGGTTGTTAATTACCCCTCGTGTGAGAATTAAATTTGCTGAAGAGGGAAGACTGAAGTAATTATCTGAGGTCAAGGGGCCTATCCCCAATCTGTCTGCTCCTCTGTCAAATAGAGATAAAAGCCCCACTCAGGACTCTTAGTAATGGGAAACTCTTCCTGTACAAGCACTTCCTGACCTATAAACAGGTTGTGGTCCAAGAAAGCCTGTAACTCAGTTGTTAGAAATATGAAACAAATCTAAAAGTCAGAGTGTCTTAAACTGTGACTCAGGGCTAGGCCAACCTTCAACGCCCATTTAAATCCGGAATCTAACTCAGAAAAAGTTGAAAAGGACTTCTGGGTATGAAACAAGAAGGAAGCGACAATACTGAGAAGTCAGCCCTCCTGTCCCAGGTCAGGTCCTGAACTTGGCATGTTCCCACTGCCTCTTGGTGTCTCCAACTTCAACAGCTCAAGTCCAAGGCAAGAGTGGAACCTGGAGGTTTGGGGGAGGCTGGACTGGTGGCAAGTCAGCTATCTCTGTCACCAACAAGACTTAGGAGGCTATTGTGCTGAACAGTCAGTGTTCTGACCCAGATATGCCTCACCTTGAACTCAAATGCCTTTTGTGTTTGTTTGTTTGTTGTTTTTTTTTTACATCAGAGTGGGGGATAAAAGGTGGAAGAGTTACATTTTTGTTTCAATTAGTAGAAAAACTTCCCAATTTTAGTAGAATGTCTGCCCAGGAGTAATGAGGTACTCTGAGTTAAGGAAAGGAGCCATTTGATGACCTTTTCAAAGATTGTCACCGTAGGTAAGGCAGGCCTGAGAGAACACTCTCAGGAGAGAAAGTTCAGTTTGGGGTTCAGTCTTATCTAGTCTCTAACAATATGGAGAGATTGACTCTTCATAAGAAATCTTCAAAAACCTGGGAACAGAACATCTTTTTTCAAAGGTGATTTTCCTGCCATCGAACCCTAACTAAGCAGGGCTTTTCAGATTGCTTGGTAGTCATCAGCAGCTTCATCATATCTGGGTAGTGGGTGAAAATGGGATTAGGGTGGAATAAAGGGGGAAATCTCCAGTGACCAGTGGTGAACCCATCCTTAAGAGAATCTCCACTTCAAACAGGCCCTGTGTACGTAAAAGTCAGCTTCTACTTTATGAGATTAGAACGAAGGAAGGGCTCATATTTAGGCTCTCCAAATTTAAAGCACGGTGAACTTATCCCAAATTACCTTTCAAATGAGCTTTGATTCAGTAATTTGCCCAGTAATTTCCCCAGACTGAGGAAGGGTTGAGGAACTTAAATAGGAGGAAAATGGTATCTGAACAACCTATCTTTTAGGATGTCCTGGTATTGTGGGGAAAGTGGAGGAGGAGGAAGGTAAGAGAAGAAGAAGCAGAGAGGGAGAGACGAAGGAGAGGGAGAGAGAGAGAGACAGAGACGGGCAACGCTACCAGTTGCCTTCATTTCCCGAAGGAGTCCACCCATTATGAGCTGCTGCTGTTGCTTTGTTTATGCAAAGTTAGCCAGGTTGAAACAGGGGCACAGAGCTGAGATTCACGCTAAAGAAGGCATATGCAAAAATAATTTTTTTTTTATTAAATGAAAGCAACACACGCGCGCGTGCACACACACACACACACACACACACACACACACACTCCACTGGGTCGGGGCAATCCCTGCCTGCAGACTTTGAAATGAAAACACGCCGAGGTGGGGCTGGTGGGAGGCCGCAGCAGCAGCAGCGGGGAGCGTTGTCGGTGACCGAAGGAGCTCTGGTGAATATCAGGTTCGGATTAGTGACAACTCAGAAGTCACGCCGGCGGTTGGGGGATGGAAGTTTGCCAAGGTCTCGGAACTCGACGGAAGAGCGAGCAGCTTCCCTTGGCGCCGGGCGGAGCTGGGCGTACCCGGAGAGACCTCTGTCCCCGCCGGAGCGAGCCCGGCGCGCTCGCACCCCGCCCAGAGATTGAGTTTGTCAGCGATCATAAAATGGGAATTGATTATTCCAGCCACCATTGATTAGGCAAGAATGCTTACTGCAGCAGCGGGGGGAAAAGGTTAAGAGGAAATTGACCTTCTTCCTAGGTGACATAAAGTCATTAGGTAAATGAGATATTCACACAGGAGTTTTCAAAGGTCATGCTCAATTTTTATTTGCAGCCTGAAGAGTCAACGTGGATTTGGGGTTTAGGGCAGGGACACCCGGCTCTTCTGGACAAGTGGGCCGACACGCAGAGGACTCTCTCGCCGCGCTGGGCAGGGCAGGGCTGGGAGGTGGGTTACTGTCTTGGGAGGATCGCGCTGGAGTTGGAGGCAGTCTCGGGGCCCTGAGCCTTGTCCCTCGCGCCTGACCCGGGTGTGCGTCTCTGCGTGCGATGGTGCGCGTCTGGGTGTCCCTCTGGGGCTCTGTGCTGCGCGCACCGGAGTCTCCTCGGTCTCCGTCACCCGTCAGCAAAGGGATATCAGGCAAAGGCGGACAATTAAAAACACTTACCCTACCAGAGCCGGCCATGTCTCACACAGAGTGAAAGTGTTTTGTTTTGTTTTGTTTTGTTTTAAAAGGAGAGAGTGAGAGATATATTTATGCACATATTTATCCCTCTAATTATAGGAATTAATCCTCTTACTTATGACTAAAAGGTAACGTGGAAGGACGTCCCTTTGATGTGGTAAAGCACCATTTGTGACTCACATTCAGACTGATTAAGGAATAATTGTTGTTAAACGCTTTACAAGAGGAGAGTGTTTAATTGAGGGGCATTCGTAATTTTACGGCTTAGTGCAAAATTAAACGTAATTAAAAACTCAGAAATTCCAACTGATTTTCCAATTATTTTTATTGTCTGAGCTAATTGTTACACAAGGGCATCACTTCTCCCCAAAGGCATTAAAAAAAAAAATGGCAACCATACCTTTTCCAAATATCCGCAGAGAGGGGATTCGGAGCCTTTCCCAGGTATGAGCCTGGTAAGGGACCTTCCTTCCTCACACCCCTCTCTCTCCGTCCCCCGCAATGCACCCCTCCTTCCCCCACGGTAATTAAGCGGTTCAGCCACTCTCCCCTCTTTCCGACTTCCTGCAACACCTTGGGATGTGAGAAAGTGATGGCAGTTCTCTTCTGCAGATCATTACAGCAGAACTGGAAGTATCTGTAGAAGGCTGATGAATTTCTTGAAGTAACACTTGTCATACACGGCGGCAAGATTAAAAAAAAAAAACCTAAGTAAACACAGCTCTCTGGGGGCGATCCCTCGATGCTTCTGCCTTCGAGCGTGTGGCAGGAGGGAGGTAACGCGCAAACACCGGCTGAAAGTTGTTTATAAACGGCGCTCACGAAGACCTACAGATGCACGCTGGAAACTTTCTTTTTGCCTTGCACTTTTATTTATTTACTTATGTGTTACTTATTTATTTATTTATTCATGGCAAGGATGGGTATATAATAAAGCTTCCCACATTCTGGGCTTTTTCTTAAAGCTGGGGTTGACAGCATAAAGCATAAGCTATCTTTGTATGTGTAGCCTCTTTTGATGTCCAGATAGACTTATTTAAATACATTAAAAGGTTATAAAAAAGTGTTTCAGTGTTTTGCAAACGAAAACAACATCTTTAGAGCTAGTCCAGAAGTGGCCCTGTCTTCCCTATCAGACTGGAAGGGAATCCTGGAGAAAAAACATATATATACACAAACAGCACACGATTAGGCAGAATATGAATTTGTAAATTTCAATTAATCAACCGAGATTATAGACCAATGGAATGTTTTTGTTTCAGTAAGTCTTTAATTTCTCTGCGATTTTTAGGACAGAGACTTCAGCAGATTCAAGCTTTCTATCTGCCTTTCCCATCCACACCCCATAAAATAAACGACTGCCTCTGATCTGACGTGCCAGGTGAAAATGGGTAGAATTAAAACTGTCAATTTTGCTTCCAACTTGTGTCTTTCGATTGAGTTCAAAAGCTTTTAAAGGTAAAACGTGCCGATCATTTATATGTATTATTTCTTTCTCTACCATCGAGGCTTTTAAGTGAAAAGAAAAAGTATTTATATTTCCAAATTCATTTTCCCTAGAACACTTCAATCTGCCAGGTAATTTGATGGTGGCCCCTGACGGAATGAGACCGTCTAGTGGCGCCTGGTTTGCCCCAGTCCGGCCAAATACAGCGAAGTCCGGTTTTTCCGTTCTTCTATCCAAATGGTATATTTGGAGGTGAGACATGCGTATTTAAATTTGAAGCTTTCCAAGTGCTTCAGTGCTATTTCGGAAAAGAGGTTAGGGTAGGCAGAGTTGAGGAGAAAGGCAGAAGGATCTCTTTGAAAGTTAGAAATGGTGAAAATGACATGTAATCCGATGTGGAAAATTGAGTAAAAGAGGCAGTGCACACTTTAGCTTAGGCAAAGATTGCTGAATCCTTTGAAGAAACTGACACGGATTTTCCAGAGATAGGGTGGGGGTGGGGGGAATCCTAGGGTGGGCATTTTATGTAAATGAGCATATTTGAAATGTAGTACAAATCCGGTATAGTAAAACTGACAGTTCTGACAGTATTGACAACATAAATATATGTTTGAACACTGCACTTTCAGACACTTAACCGATGAAGCAATAAAAAAAAATTCGACTACAATATTTCAAATAATCGACATTGATGTTTTGATACATCATTTTTATACTCCAAATCGATCTATCACTCTGGGGCTGGTCAATTTTAAGTAAAAATGGGCTGCAATTATTTGCACCTTGGCTAATGATGACCTAATAACAGTGCTCAATTAATTACACCCGAACTGCGCTTTCTTCCTTCAGCGATGGAGGTGGGGGGCAATTCTTGGAGAACAGAACCTATGATTGTGTCACCCTCCCCTCTCCTTTCTATTCTATTTTGCCATGAGGGGGTCTTTGTCTGGTTGCTCAGAGATACCACAGGCTGAGGTCCCCTCACCTGAACGAGCCACTTTCTGGGTGTGTATTAGGGATAGAGTCCACACTTTTACTTTGCAAAGTCAAAACTACATTTTAGAAAACACAATCCTAACTCTCCCTCAGACCCCACATCCTTTCCTCTGTTTCAAGGATTAGATGGAAGAGATTTGCTCAAAGGGAATATTGGAAATTTCTCTCAGGCTCAGAGTGTGGTGAAAAGAGAGACAGAGAGAGAATGAGAATTTTAATGAAGTATGGATACAGCCAGTGCCAATTTAAAACACCAAGTCTGAGTTGAACCTCTCCCCCTGCCCCTAGCCCCTCTGACCTCCCCACACACCGCTGAGTGTTTATAGGCTACTGTTAAAAAAACAAACAAATACAAAAACCCACAAATAAAGCCGATGACCGACAAATTGCGGGAAAGGAGGTAGGATGCTGGGGAGTACTGCATCCCCACGCGTGCTTCCTGCCGCGGACTCTTGTTGGCTTTCTCTTTTGCTCTGTGTGTTTTCCAGGTCTTTCCCATTCCTTTCCAAATTTGGTGCGGTGGAGAGGAGGGAGGTGCAGGAGGTAACGTAGGTTAATTGAAGGGGGGAGGAGGAATCCTGGTCAGGCCTAGGATGCAAACTCGAGCAGTGCATTTTGAGGTACGGACCGGGTAGGAGGCCGCGGGAAGAGCGCTCTCACCCCTACCCCGACCCTCCGGAAAGGCTGGGCGCCGCGCGGTTCGCGCGCCCCGTGAAGCCCTGACCCTTCCTCAAATCCGCACCGAGACTGGGGCCTTCGGACCCAAAACTTAGCTGGGCTCCGCTGGCCCGGGATTCCAGTGTTTGCTTTCTTTCCTCCCAACTTCATAAATGCAGTTTTAAGCCCCTCCAAACCACCCGCCAGCTGAGACGCTGGGACTTCAGCAACACCTTAGGCCACATTAAGATGCTAACCAAAGGCAAGGGATGCGTGTGACCTAAGGTACCCGGTGGGTGGGGGCTAGAACTCCGTCGCGGGAGCCTCCGCCAGCTGCGAGGTTATCAGGCTCTGGCCGGGTCGTCCCAAGCCGTCTGCCCTGGAAGTGGAGGCAGAAACTAGAAAAACGGGCCGCAGGAGGAAAGAAAAAGGGGAAATAGCATCGAGATAGCGGAAGAGACAAGAGAAAGAGGAGCGAGGAAGAAAGAGAGGAAGGAAGAGAGCGCGGGAAGGAGGAAGAGACACAGCAAGAACCAGCGCTCGTCGCGTTTGGAGCCCCGCCAGATAGCGCTAGAGGGCTATTTATTGAAATCCTTTCTTTCTGCGAGATGGTGAAGCAGCTAAATGGGGAGAAATAAGAAATGAGAGGGCAAAAGGAAAGAAAGTACAATGATTCCACTGTATCTGATTTTAAAAATAAATTGTGGGGTGTTTTACTGTTATTAATGTGGGGGGGGGAGAGAAAAATGCATGGTGGAAAGCCTAAGTGGGGAAAAGGACCAAACAACAACAACAATAAAGTAAACAAACAAACAAATCCCCTTCTCTCAGTGGATCCCCCCAGGAAGAGAATGAACCAAGTTAACAGGTAAGGAAGTGAGTGGAATATTTGGTAGTCCAACTTTCAGAGCTGCCGGTTACACTGCCGGGGAGGTCAAGAACAGTTCACAAGGATGAGCGGAGGTTTATGAGGAAGAGATGTTTTTAAAGTAATAGATGGCTGCAAGGGGTGGGGAAGGAGAGACAAACACATTATTGGAAACGCCAAATAAAATATATATCAAAAATTCCAACTGTCAGCCAGCAGGTCTGAGCAGAAGACAGCCTCTCCGCCTTTGTCCCAGAGAGATGTTGGGCTCAGGGCTGATCCTGCAGGGCCACAGTCAAACTCCTTGAATAGCAATTTAGAAATACTCCGGGAAGCTTGGAGAAAAGAGCTAGACTACGAAATTTCACTGTGTCATTCAGAAGCCAAAGAAAGGTGCTAGGGATGGGAAAAGAAGACCTGAGGACTGAGGTGGAGTCCGGAGAGAAAGGGAAAGAGAATAAAACATTTTTGAGCCCTTTTACTTGCTCGGTTTAGTAATGCAAGAAAGAAAACTTTTCTCAAATGATACTTTTTTAAAGTATCAATTTGGTTTTATCCTAAAATCCCTGGCATCTCACACATGTAGCTTCCCATTTTAAAACTGCACTTTCCTTTTACCTAAAGGAATTTTTAAAATCAAGGTAATAAGCCATCTCTTTCTTCCAAACCAATAAATAGAACCTCCTCACATAAAAATAAAAATTAACCTTGAAGAGTTTTAAAAAAATCTACTTAATCCAAAATATTCCAAATCAAAACATTAAAGTTACAAACAAGATTAAGGTTGGATTTATTTGCTCCTCTAGCAAGGCATCAATTGTTCTAACTGTTGTAAGAATACAAAAAGGATTTAAACCCGGTGATTTTAATACACAGATTAACACTTCAGACCTCACAGTTCTGAGGAATTCTGCATTATCTGTGCTAAGGATCTATAACTTTCTAGAAAAAAAAGAAAAAGAAAAAGAAACAGCCACACAAACTCCTTATGAAGTGTGGGCAAATTCACCTAAAATAGAGTCTGGGTTCATAAATGCTCGTTTCAAATTAAATACTCTCTATAAAGCCAATGACCTTCAAATTAAGGAACTATAGCGGGATTCAATTATTCCTTTTAAATCTTAAATGTTACCTATAATAGCTTTCCATGTTGGGTCAAAAAAGAAAAGGAAGAATAGAAAAGAAGCAGTTTTCAGAAGTCTTAGGGATGCTTCAATAAGAAAGAGGTGATTAAAAACAGACTCTCAAATTTGAGAGGCCCGATTCCTCCTCCCATTCATCCTCACCCGCCTGGTCCCCTCCCTTTCACCTCTTTTTTATGCAGTGCCCCCACCCCCACTCCAGAGCTAAGTAGCTGATTTGGGATTCTGAAGAAATAGGTTTCACCATCCATATTTGTTCTGGGGCACTTGTAAAATGCGATTTGTAGAGGGTCTTTAGCCTTCTGATTGTCTTTGAATTGTTTTTACTGAAACAGATCTTTTGCAGTTAATGAGTCCCCACGCAGCTGGACAGCTCCTCTCGGACACTGAGAACTCTAACCCTAAAATGACCCCAATTTGACACCGCAAGATGAAATTTTACCGCCTGTTAAAACCATTTCCAGCCTGGGCAGAAGAAACTGACTGTTGACGGAGGTGTGTGCCGACTTCTGCGACCCCCACCTCGCACCAGTCTCCTGGGCTTGCCCCACCTACTTTCCCTTCACCCCAAATGTGGGTGAGCAGATGAGCCTCAAGAGCAGTCAGGGTGGGGGTGCCAAGGCTGAGAATGGGACATCGGCAAAATACCATGAGGCTAGATATCAGAAAGTGTGGGTACCCCACTCCTTTGGAATTGCTTCTATTGGACTGGAAAATTGGGAATGGGGGAAACCAGGAAATTCTTAAATGTTAGATGAGTCTTTTTCAGCTCTATTAATAAAACACCAGCAAGTTACTGATTAAAAGTAATAGCCCTTTGAATTCATCAGATTGACCAAGAATGGACACCCTGAATCAACTCCAACTTGATGTAATGTGTAATCCAGTACATTGGGATTGCTATTTTAAACTAACAATTTCATAAATGACATGGAACTGGCTAAGTAAAATCTCTTTAGGTGCAAATAATTCGGGGTTCTCTCCCCTCAGACAATTCGCAAATTTTAAAAGGACACAGATTCCCTCCAGTAGGGCTGCAAGTCTAACACTCTCATACTTCTTAACTAAAAGTCTTTGAAGTTAAAGATGATTTTTTTTTACAGTATCTTAAAATGTCATTTCCCTCTCCCTTCTACACCTAACCAGATTGTCCCTGTTGTTTGCTTTAATGTAGTCAATAAAATGCAAAAGAAATTACAGAATATGGGAGGGGGTGATGGAGTTCAGGCTAGAAATGCCTTCTGCTTCTCCCAAAAGATGGAAACACATAAAATTAAAGTTTATAATTTTCTTCTTTTATAAAACCCAATATTATCCCTGGATAACCAATCCAATATTAGCTTAACAATTCTTTGAAAATATAGAAATCACCAGTCTGTCTAAATTGCTTTTACTCAATTGCACCGCCACGGAAGAAACACTTTTTTTTTTTTTTAACGCTAGTTAAGTTTTTCTAAATCAAAGCTATAGGGATGCTAACTCACTTTACCGTATCACTATGAAAACAGAAGCGGTGGTAAAAGAAGCAGAGGGTGAATGCTGAATGTTTAAATTCTGCAATGCAGAGGTTCGGCATGAAGTTGATCTTTACAAAAGATGCGTTTATCAAGGAAATTGAGGAGTTTCTTTCAAAAAGAAAAGTAACTGGAGCGCACTGAACAGGACATTAAAAACAACAATAATCCTATTTTCGACAATAAAGAAATTTAAATTCTTATATTGAATTTAAGAACAATTGGAAGAGGAAAAACTGAATATAAACTTCTCAGCCAGCACCGGGAACTTGGACTCACCACCAACATCTCTACAAAGTCGAAAACCCTGTGCAGCGAGAGCAGAGTGGTATTCGCTCTCTCTCTCACTCACTCTCTCTCTCATCTTCCAGGTCCCGGCTAAACTGAATTCGCGTCACTGCCGCTTGAAATAAAATTCTGGAGACCAACTTTTTCTTTTCTTTTACGTCTTCTTTTCTTTTTTTTTTTTTTTTTTACTCACCTTTCCTGATATGTCGACGAGCAACTCAGCAACAAACAAGAAGGATACTTTTAATCTTGGAGTTCTTCTAGGAAAAAAAGGCGGTGGAGGAAGTACCCTCCCCCCCAACCTTCAGGTTTCATACCCGTCGCCTCCGGTAGGCTTGAAGCCCGGGGGTGGGGTGGGGGGCGGAAAAAGAGTGGCTGAAAACCTGGTCTAGACTCTTCTCCCTGAAGCTCAGCGAGCCTGGCAGTCCCGGCCACCGGGGCAAAAACCTAGCGGCCCGCAGCCCCTGTCCCCGGCGTCGCGCTATCCGCGCCTCTGCCAGCCCCTGCGCACTATCTTTCTTTATATGTGAGGGCCGATTTCCCGCAGACATCATTGTTATGATGGCTCATTTAATCAAACTGTTTAATTGCTCTGGTAATCACTATCATCATCACAGGTGCTCAATCATTCATCATTTTTGGAGGGCTTTATTGACCTCCGGAGTTCATTCCCCAGCCCTTTTAAAACGAGGCCAAATTTCTCCGACTCCGCTTGGAGTCTCTGCAGGCTGCGATCTTAGCCCAGTTTGTGTTGCTCGAAAGCTTACGGCGGAGCAGAGAAGATGGAAAGGGGGCCAAAAAAAAAAAAAAACCCTCCCACCCGTTCTCCTCCCTCCCTCCCTCCGTCTCTGTCTGCCTCTCTCACACATACACGCGCGCGCGTGCACACACACACACACACACACACACACACACACACACTACTTTATTCTCCCTAATCAACCTCCCCCTGCCGCGGGAAAGTCGGCTTGCAGCCGCGCGCGCGGAAGATACCCTACTTCCTATTTTCCAGAATGGGCTCAAAGTTGGGGACGGAGGCGGCTGTTGGAGAACAGCCGACTGTTTTCCATTCTCTGGGCCGGGGACCGTGAGAGCTGCAGCGAGAAGTTGGGGAGAGGCGCGCTCCCCGCGCAGGGCCCGGCCGCGCCGCCCGGAGCCGAGGGGCGGCGGGGGCTGTCGCGCGGCGCGCGCGGGGTGACCGTAGCTCCGCCCCCAGCTCCGAGCCCGGCGTGATTGACGCGCGGCCGCCGGGAAACCGGCGGCGCAGAGGTGAAGCCGGGTGCAGCTCGGGCCAGGGATTGGACGAGACAACAGCCCGAACTAGTTTCCCCACGAACGGCGTGGGGTAGTTACCTTCCTTCCCTATTCTCCTCCTTTTCCTTTTTGGAAAAGTTCATTCCGAGCAGGCCCCATCTGCCTGACCCCGCGAAATCACCCCGGTGTAATTAACACAGCCATTAGCAGGCGTTACCGCGGCCGGCCGCTGCGCCTCGGGCGACCACAACAAAGCTGGGCTGCGAGCGCCGGCCCACTCCTCCTCGTGCTGCAACTTCTCTCGCCCGGTCTCTTTTTCTCTCCCTCCCTGGCTTTCCCTCCCGTGCTTCGCAGCTCTAAGTGAGATCCACTTTGGAGGCGCACACTAGGCGCCCGCGCGCGCGCGCGCACACACACACACCCTGGGCTACATCAGACCCAAACGACTCCCGCCTCACTTCCTCCCTCCCAATTCCACCGCGGCCCCCGGAGACTCTTGGGGTGGCCCCTTGTCCACACCGCTTGGAGGGAGTGTGCGCCTAGTTAAGCTGGTCTCTTCTGGTCCTGGAGAAAATGAAAATTGACAACAAGGGTCCCGAATCTGCACAGGAAGAAAGTGCCACTTAAAAAAAAAAAAATTCTAGCCCCATAGTAGTACCGTCTGCAGAGCCTGCTGCCCTTGGATGTTAGCAGGAAGCCTATGGGGCGCTGTAATCGGCGGCGGGCAGAGGAGTGGGGGGCCGCGGAATTAAAAGGAACAAAAGCGAGAGCGCCATGCCAAACGTCCCCGACACGACCCAGTTAGGCAGGAGCCGGGAGTGATGGGAAAATGAACTAGAAGTAAGTTAAAAAAAAAATCTGAGGCTGTACCGTACTTTCCCTGTGGTTTTCTGCAGTTTTCCTCTCTGCGCTCTCCCTGCGCTCTTCCTCTCTCTCTCTTTCTCCTTCTCCCTCTCCCTCTCTCCCCGTTCTCGCGCGCGCGCGCACACACACGCGCGGGCGTGCGCGCGAACACACACACAAACACACGCGCACACACACACACTTCTCTTCCTCCCCCCTCCCCTCTCCCCCGCCGTCCCCGCGGAGGAGCAGGCTCGCTGATTTGCTCGGGTCCGCCGGGCTCCAGCCTCCCCTCCCCCCGCCTCCCCCGCCCCCCCGGCCGGGGCCGTCCGATCGCACTCGCTGCATATCAGAGGCTCGGCGCGGCGCGCTCCTCCTTGCTCCCGCTCCCCACTCCCGGGATGTGTCTCCGCCGTACGACGGGCTATGGCCACCGCGACTTCCGGGTTCCGTCATTTCGTTCTCCCGCCGCCGACCCGCGCCGCCAAACTGAGGCTCTTCTATAAGCCAGGCAGCAGCCAACCTGCCAACACCTACTGACACTCACTCATCTCCCAGAGAGAGAAAGAGAGCGAGAGAGAGCGAGCGCGAGAGAGCGAGCGCGAGTGAGAGCGAGCGAGCGAGCGAGAAAGAGAGAGAGGGAGAGACAAAATACCTACCAGCAAAGGGGGGGAGGAAGTCCAATTTTTTGCAAACTATTCGTTTTTTTCCTTGATTTTTCTCCCTGCCTTCTTTGAACAATACTTTAAAGAGAGAGGGTCATATTCTAGATACCTCGGGGGCAAAGCTAAAAGAGGGGGGGAGGGGGGAGGAAAAAATTCAAGAAGCAGAAACCCCTCGCGGAGTTTTACTGGAAGAAAAAAAAACGGGTCTGAAAGATTCCTCCTCTTCATCATCATCAACCATCATTCATTCACTACCTTGACATTCCGGGCTTTGATTGACAGCTGGAGTGGCAAAAAGCCATGAAACACGACAGTTCGGTTACATGTGGGCTGCTGACGGGCCGCTCGTAACCTTCAGTTCGGGGGCTTGACAATTTTTTTCTTCTTTTTCTTCTTTTTCTTTTCTTTCTTTTTTTTTTTTTTCCAACTGAGGGGAAGAGAAGAGAAAGAGGGGGAAAGGAGGACCGAAGAGGAGGAGGAGGGGAGGGGGGAGGAGGAGGAGGAGGTGGAGGAGGAGGAGGAAGATCAGGAGGAGGAGGAAGAAGAGAAAAAAAAGAGAAAAAGAAGAAATATCACAGGAAAAAAAAAAACTCTTCGTTGTCTTGCCTGGGCTTTTTTTTCCCCCTAAAAAATAACATATTGGAGAATTGGGAGAAGTCTCCTTGGTTTGGAAAAAAAAGGAATCTTCAGCCTAGATCACTTTCTTATCCGGACTGGGATATTAAATATACGACACATCCAGGAGTTTATTGGAGCGCAGACTGATGGCGCAAAGGGTAGGTTTAAATCTCCAACACTTACCTAGATATAAATCCTCTCCTAAGAGGGGCCTGTCCCGGTGCCTCCTCTCCCTTCAACGCTGCTGTTGCTGCTGCTGCTGCTGCTGCTGCTGCTGCTCGCTGCTTGATGATGGCGGCCAGTATTTTAAAAAATAGCAGCAAAATTATTCACCGGCTTCTTTCCCCCCCGTGCCTCTGCGTGTGTGCGAGTGTGTGTGCGTGCGTGTGTGCGTGTCTGGGCGCGCGTGTTCCAGCGCTGTGCGAGCGGGCGGGCGGCGAGTGCGTGTGAGTGGTGTGTGTGTGTGCGTGTGCAATTGTTACACGCTTTCGCCTCGCTCCAGCTTTTACCCCAGCAGCGCGATTCCCCCGGTTCTCCCGCCGCCGCTGCCGCGCCGCTGCCGCCGCCGCTGCTCCCGCGGCTCCGGGCGGGCACGGGCTGCGTAGGAGCCGCCGCCGCCGGGGCCGCCGCTGGGGCCGCGCCGCCGCAGCTGCCGCGCCGCCGCCTAGACTAGCCTGGGCTGCTTGTTTTGTCTCTGAAATTGACAAGGACGCAGGGAATCCGCTGCTAAATAATGTTTCTGGTAACTTTCACATTATTCCCCCCCTCCGCTCCCTGCCCCCGGGGAGGCACTGGCCCTGCTCTCTCCGCGTCCTCGGCGTTCTCGTGCTGATTATTAGCGTTTTTCTTCTCTTTATTTTGTTTCATTTCGCCTTTTGATTTATTGGATCCTCTAGAGGAGGCGAAGGGGGGTTAGGGGTGGGATCCGGGGCTTCCTCCTCGCACTAACTCCACTTCTCCCTCGGTTGGCTCGCCACGGTCCTGCTGCCTCCGGCGGGAGCGGGGCCTCCCGGCGCCCCTCCATCCCCGGCCTCGCCGCCTCCGCTCCCTTCTCTACACGCTGCTCCTGGCTCATACTTTTCCATTTTAAAATTTGGAAGCATTTCTTCCCCACAACTTTCAACTCCGTTGTTTCGGCTGGTTTGGTTTCTGTGTGTTCAACTTGTGCTCGTTACTTTTCTTCTTTCTGACTTTGTTTTTATTTTTATTTTCCCTTCCCATCTCTTTCTCTCTCTCTCTCTGCCTCCTTCTCCTCTTTCTCTCTCTCTATTCCTCTCTCTCATCTCTATCCTTTCCCCACTTCTCTGTTCGCTCTCTTCTCCCTGCTTTTTTTTTTCTCCCCCCACCCCCCTTGCTCTCCTCTGTTCTCTCTCACCTCCTGCGCCCCCTCCCCCTTCCCGGGTTCTGACAGTACGATGAGCTGCCCCATTACGGCGGGATGGACGGAGTAGGGGTTCCCGCTTCCATGTACGGAGACCCTCACGCGCCGCGGCCGATCCCCCCAGTTCACCACCTGAACCACGGGCCGCCGCTCCACGCCACGCAGCACTACGGCGCTCACGCCCCGCACCCCAATGTCATGCCGGCCAGCATGGGATCTGCTGTCAACGACGCCTTGAAGCGGGACAAGGACGCGATCTATGGGTAAACCGACCCCCTGGACCCAGCTTACTGTGTGTGAGTGTGAGAGTGTATGTTTGTCTCTGTGGGGGGTGGGAGGGTGGACGACGAACTGGGGAGTTATTTCTGTCTGGGGTGTGTGTGGGGGTCTTGCTTGCCTTAGGAAAGGACAGTGGAGGGGGCCTGCCCTTCTGCCCCTGGAGTCAAAGACCCGGAAGGTATAGCCTCCTCCACTCCCACGGCCCGGTCACTCCGGACCCTACATCCCGGAGTGACTGAGTCCTCCGATTCTTGCTGGGGCCTTCTCCCCAAGGACAGGATTCCTGGCCAAAGGACGCAGGGCTGGACGTTTCAGGCCCCCTAACAGAGGCCTTGACGAAGGGGAAAGTTTCCTGTCGATGAGGAGCAACTTTGCTCTTGTTGTTTTGGGTGTTTTTTTTTTTTCTTTTTTCTCTCTCTTGTTTCCTACTGAGGGTCTGGGAGTCACTAAATGCAGCTTGAGCCGGGATCAGGGCTGGTTCTGTCGGCCAGGAAGTCCTAATCACCCACTTCTTAATTCTCTGTAAATAAAGGGGGCAGACCTTGAAGTGCAGCGGGGTGGAAGGGACTGCTGCTTGCATGGCTCGGCTCTTGGGGGGAGTAAGGAAGATGGCTGGAAATTATTTTATATTCTGAGAGCACTCGGCGAGGGGTGAGATGCACAGTTCAAACGTGTACCACACCGGCTCTTCCGGCTGAGGGTAGGTGGGGAAAGCGGCGGGCTTGACGAGGGGAGGGGACACTGGGTAAACAGCAACTGAGCCCCAAGCCAGAGGCCGCAAGCATCCCGAAGTGTAGCTAAACCGCCCCGAGGAACACAAAGGGCATACGCGCACGCACACTTCCAAGTTTTAAAACACGATTTATTTATTTTTGTCTGCTGCAACGCTGGGAGAAATGTGGTCTTTGGAAGGAAGCTCTTCGGCGCTTAACATTCCTATTATTTTGGCCCCCACACCCGGGTTTTACTAGAAGTAAAGCAAACAAGTTTATAAGGCGAGGGGGTGGAGAGGTTAGAAGAGCACTCTCTCGCATTTAGGAAATGTCACTCCGGTGTGCGTGTAGGTGAAGTCCTCGGCCTCGTCTGAAATGCCCATTAAAAGGCGGAGTTAAAACAATTTTTTATTTCAAAGAGTGTGTCTTTCCTGGGAGGTCAGGGCTGGGTCGCAGGGGTTGGTTCGGCGGCCTCCGAAGTGTGGGGAGTGAGTCGGAGTCAAACTCCAGGCTCCAGATTGCCTGAGCGTCTTGGATGTTTCCCTGCGTTCCGACTGAGGCTGCTTTTATTTGGCGGACTAAAGTGACCGGGGGCTCCTCTGGCCAGATCTGAGGGACTTCTGAGCCGAGGGAAAGAGCCAGGCCCTTCTTCCTTTCTGTTTCTGGCCCAGGCTCGGCTGACTGAGGAAGGGTTGTAAAGTGTGATGCGTGCCTGTTGTATTAAAGAAGGACTCCAAACCCTCCAAACTTGTTGATTACAGTTCTCGCTCCTTCCCCTCTGCACCCCGTCTCTGTGTGTGTGTCTCTGCGTGGCGCTGCCCGTTAGGCACCCGTTGTTTCCTCTGTTAGCTCTGGTCTTTGAGAAGTGCGAGCTGGCGACCTGCACTCCCCGGGAACCCGGAGTGGCCGGCGGAGACGTCTGCTCCTCTGACTCCTTCAACGAGGACATCGCGGTCTTCGCCAAGCAGGTCCAACCTTCTTGACCCACTCATCCTCTTGCAGCCCCTCGCTACCCCTCCCCTTTCCTCGGAGCTTTGCTTGAAAGGAGGAAAAGGCAGGGACACCCGATCTGTTCCTCTGGCCCAGTCCACTCTACGCCTCCTCCCCATCCCAGAGCCTGGAGGCGACTTGGAAGCGGAGATAAATATGGGTGTTTGTTCCCCCCCTCCCCAAGCAGGAATACAGGGGCTCGACCCTCGAATTAAAGTTGACCTGCTCCTAATCTGGGGCTTGGCCTTTTCCCCTGCCTGCAGCTACTTGAACAAGAATTGGGGAAAGGGTCTGTGAGGGACCCGGGAGTGCCCGGGAGGCAAGGAAGCTGGGCGCCTCTCGGAGCTGTCCCATCCGGGGCGCGGAGGTGAGGGAGGCGGAGGGCCACGGCCTCTTGGACGGCTGGACTAGGGGTACTCAGGCCCCAGAGAATGGCCCTGACCTCCCAGCTATAGCTCAGTCGTATCAGGTCCCCCTTAATGGGGCCAGGACCAGAAGGCCCTGATTCTTTTTCAGCGACCCCACTAATTTAAGGCACCAGTTTGTTCTCATGTGTTTGGCCAAAGCTACTCTCCTCTTCTCCGCCATTGCCTCTCCACCGTTCCCCACTCTCACACTCCAGTTTAGTCGGTGACAGGATTTTCTTCTTTTGAATGGGGTGGTAATTCATGTTGATTTTCCTTGCTTCTCATAGGTTCGCGCCGAAAAGCCACTTTTTTCCTCAAATCCAGAGCTGGACAATTTGGTAAGGCTCTCTGTCCCTTGCTCTCCCCAGCCTCGGCCCCTTCCCATGCCCAGGAGCACCCACTTTCTCCCGGAGCTCGGGGGAGTTCCAGCAGAGCCCTCTTTTGAAGCTCTGGGGAGCCCGGGAGGAAGGGAGCAGCTTAGAGCCCCGGCGAGGGAGAAGGCAAGCGAGGGACGGGGCAGACGTCGGGGGGAGGGAAGCCCGAGGAGGCAGAACGGGGGACTCGGCGCTGAGAGCGCAAGCAAGGGATGTTTCCCAGGTCTCGCCCCGGGAGTAAGCTGCGAGAAGTGAGTTATTTCCTCTGTTTGCCGGGGCAGCCGGCCGAGCCCCGGGCTGCTAACCCGAAGGATGTAACCGCTGGCACGGCGGCGGGCGGGCCCGGGGTGGGGGCTGGGGAGGTGAGGGGCAGGCCGGCGCAGGCCACTTTTAGGTGCGATTCTTTTGCTAATTTGCACGATTTCAATATTAAAAGTACTTAAATCCGCTTTCAAAGGCCCTGCCTCACCATTCATCTTGAGTATTTCCTTCTTTAGTGAGGACGGATTTCGTAGGGTATGCTGTTCTAAAAAGCTTTTTCTATCCAGAGAACCGACTTTTTTTTTTTTTTCTTTTTAATTTGGCCAGAGGTCGAGGGAGGGGACGTTGAAAGAGGACTCGGGCGGAGAAAGAAGGCCTGACCCAAGGAAAGCAGTCCTTACAAATAGCATAGTGAACATCAGGGGAAAAGATATTAATGCTTAGGCTCAGGTTGAGTCAGATTCCTACCCCGTGGCCAATGAGGCAGAGATGATCAGTAATCACTTGGTTTTTCTGACTATTTCTTGATGTGTGGGTTTTGCCTGGCCACCTGCCGGTTTCTTCTCCCTAGCCCAATTCCCTCACCACCCCCAAGTCAGGACTTCCGAGTTACAGAGCCCTAACTCCATTCCCTAAACTTTTCTTGCAGATGATACAAGCAATACAAGTACTAAGGTTTCATCTTTTGGAGTTAGAAAAGGTAAGCAGGAAATAACACTCCCCGTCTTCATTTAGCCACTTTCCTCTCCTATTTTAATTGGGATGTTCCAACCTCCAGTCTGGAGATTCTGAGCATGTAACCATGTCTTTCCTTCAGATCGCTCCTCAACCCAGAGGCTCAGAGGATGGGGGAATCAGGACAGCTCTGCTTTTTAAAGTAGCCTCCCTTTCCCCAAGTTTCCCCCTAGGCAGTCAGGATTATTTTGAAATGCAGCAAACCATTTGTGTTACTGGACACTCAAGCCTGCTGTGTCTTTATTAGCTCAGCTCACCCTCGGCCCAGAGTTTGCATTAGGTTGCAGGCAGAGGGAATCATCCTAGCTGGAGTATCTTTACATTGCTCTCCTGCAGCTCAATCACTTCCCCCTGGAAACATACAAAACTCTTAACTTATTGAATTGAAAATGTTAATGCTCTCCCCAGTTCCAGTGTTCTAATGTTTTGGTGTTGTTATCAAATCAGATTTAACTCTCTGGACTCCCAAATCTGAACCCAGTTATTTCCAGTCCTGTTTCTTTCTCTCTCTTTTATCGTAACTTGTTGCTCAGGGAAGTCTCTGGAGAATAATATCTGCTGCAACAATTGCTCTATTGTTTCCTCGACTTCAACTATTACACCCCTTAATTAGAGTTAGTTTGGAAGACATCACACTGTTGCTCTTTCCAAATGTAACCTTGCAACCTGATATTTTTCCTCTTTAAAAATGAAACAAAACAATAACAACATGAGCTGAACCCCTCCACCATGACCCTCCTTCTAGGTCCATGAACTGTGTGATAACTTCTGCCACCGGTACATTAGCTGTTTGAAGGGGAAAATGCCCATCGACCTTGTCATTGATGAAAGAGACGGCAGCTCCAAGTCAGATCACGAAGAACTTTCAGGCTCCTCCACAAATCTCGCTGACCATGTAAGTCTATGAGCCTTTGGCATTCTTTTAAGGCTGCTGGGCAAAGCATTTTTTAAAACTTGTTTTAACATTTAACTCCACTTACTTAGTTTTCTTTTTAAATGATCTGGTCTTTTGGGGGGTCTTTTCCTCTCTTTTTTACTACCTCTGCCATACTCTTCATCTTCGTTTCCTTTTTCTTGGACCTCCTCCTGTTTATGTTGAGAACCAAAAATCCAGGGAGTTGATAGAGTGATTTGTGATCTTAATGTGTAAAGTTTCCTGGGTTTGGTGACTTGTGTGTTAGCGAATTCTGTTTGATGTGGTGACCACTGTCTTTTTTGCTTCTCAATTCTGTGTAATAAATGCAGCAGGAATAGAAAGAAGCAAAGGAGTTAACTGAACAGGTCTGGGGGGGTGTGGAGAGAGAGAGAGGGAAAGAGAGAAGAAATAGAGAATTGGGGAGTGAAGGCTGATTTCCCAGTCTCTCGAAGAGATGACAATCATGAGAATTATTGGCAATCTTACATTGCATTAGAAATAAAAGAAGGAGTGAATGAACACATTACAATTCTGAGGGCTTTTGCTCTATAGAAACTTATTGTCAGAATATGGACTTATTGCCAAGTGCCTGAAGCATCTTCATAATAAAAGACAGTAACCTTGATGAACCAATTATTAACAATGTATTACAGAAAGCTGAAGGGAATTATGATTGAGTAACCATAGGTTGGTGGTTGAATTTTAACACTTTAACAGTTGGTGAATGAGGATGAAGAGTATAGTAAGGAATGACTGTGTATGTCAGGCCAGGAAAGGAGATTTCTTTCTATTCTCTGTGTTTTTAATCCTATTTTGGAACTGATCTAGTAAGTCTGATGCTTAAAAAAAAAAAGCATATGTAGTGAGACTGAAAATTTGAAAAAGAAGCAAAGAGAAGAAAGATTGCAGCTGGTAGGAAAGGCAAGAGTGGCGAGGTTAAAGAGTGGGTGTGAACAGCAGTTTATTTATAGGAACTCAAGCCTGGAAGTGGGGGACAGGGTGTCTATAGATTATATTCAATTGAACTCACAACCTAAATGATATGGGCTGTAGTCTAATAACTTTTTGGCTGAAATATTAATTTAATGCCCTGTATGAGTTAAACAGGTGTTGAGGCTTGAAGGCAGTTTGTTTACCTCTTCCCCACCACCCCAATTCCTGGGTGTTAAGAGGAATGAATTGAGGTGACTTGAGAATAAACCTTCTGCGAGGTTCTCCTCTCACCCACAAAAAGTTTTGAAAATATGCAGTGATAGATTTTAATAATTAACCTTTGCGCTTGTATGGGAAGCCTGCCTAAGAACAAAAGTTAGAGAAAGAAAAAGAAAAGCAAACCTCAGTCTAGGATGTCCAGTTCTGAGACAGAATAAATACTATGGTGTTGAAGGCTCCTCTGCCTCTCTTTACCCTTACCTTTTTTCAGCTGAGCAGGGGAAACTTGGGGGAGCTCCTTTGCATATTGAGCGTATTAAATGAAATCAAAAGGATGCAGCAGCAGCTATGGAAAGTTTATTTGCCGATCTGCGGCTCAGCAATGTGTGGTTGTGGTCCATGAGGCATGACACTACCTCAGAAATATTTATTTTTGCTGGGGTTTTTTATTTGTTTATTTTCATTGCTTCCTGTTTCTAAATTCATATTTATTTACATTACTGGGAGAAAGAGGAGGGATCTATTTACATGGTTTGCAAAATGAGAGGTTCACAGTTCTCTGCAGCCAAAAGCTTTTTAAATGATATTTCTAGGGGTCCCAACTACTTGGTTTTCTAGAACAGTTTCTTGGCAACTGTTTCTCCAGTGGATGTAGAGAGCTAGAGCGTGCTAATGTTTACACAGAAAAAATAAACTAGGGTGTTTAGATTGGCTGATAGACAATATCATTTTATGGAAGTATTGTAATATTTAAATATACACTCAAGAAGGAAGTTGTACCTAAGAGTAGAGTGCATTAATAATTTAACAATCATCATCTTTGGATAAAAGAGTCAACTGTAACATTTGTTGCTCCCCTTTCAGGCCCCCAATCAAGTAAATATGACAACTGATTTATTTTGAACCCATCAGGGCTTGCCACCTCATTGGGTGTCATAATTTAAAGCCCTTTATTTCCTAGAGATCTGCACTATAACATTTTTACTTTAGCCTCCTGCTATTTGTTTTGAAAGGAAGCAATAATTTGTTCCACCAGCACACCAAATGGGAAATGGAGAGATTTGCCACAGACTTGTATTTTATGCTGGGCATGAGAGAAAACCTTGGAGAGTTTTCACTATTTTTGAGACTTTTGTACCATAGGTGTATTGATTGTGTTCATTTCCAGGCTTCCCCCTCCAAAGCAAATCCTCATATGCTTTTCAGCCTCTTCTACAAACTTGCCCTCCTTCAACCTGCCCCCCCCCCACCAGCCACAAAAAAGTGAAAATAGCACATAGCCACTACCTGAAAAGTGGTATGAGTGGGACATTTTCAGCATGTAAATGTGTCCTATTTGAATCTTCAGGTTTATTTTTTCATTTGCTTTGATATGCATATTTAATACATTGCCCCAGGCTGGATCTCATTTGGTGAACACTGGTGCAGGGGTGTCGATGAGGCACTTCAGAAGGACCCAGACAGCGTGTTGTTTTCTCTGTTTTATCTGTTGGCCCACTATTCTGATCTACTGAGCTTCCTCGTGGTTTTATTTGCACATGAAATGCTGAAAGCATTTCAACTTATTGGCTATGAATAATGACAGCTAAAAAAGAAGTGTAGTTTAATTTGTTGTGTGCCAAGGTTTCTCTTGTGGAGGTGACAGTTTGTGACAGCTGTTTGACACCCCCCAAACACATACACCTCTATCCTTATTAAGTGGTATCAAGCTACATTGTGTGTGTGTATGTGTGTTTAAGGAAGGAGCGGGCAGAGAGAGAGAATGAAAAGAAAGAATAAGTGTGTAAATTCTGTGTAGTAGAAAGCAGAGAGAAAAGCATCAGAAGCAATGTATCAGATACAAAATAGCTTTCAATATTCTTATTAAAGAATTTGAAAATGTAAATGAATAAAAGTAAGGGATATAAAGACATTCAAAGCAAGTATTATGACAGACTTTTAAGAATAAATTTTATACATTATTACTTAGTAAATCATGCTAATTTCACATTCTATAAAGTTATATAAATAATCTCATATAACATAGATGCATTAAAGGAAGACAATCATAATAATCTTATCTTCTATTTCTCACATTCAATGGGGATACTGAATTTGTGCATTTATTATTAACACTTAACATATGATAGGCATAATGATAAGAAGTTTGGAAATAAATAGAAAAGGAAATGTGCAGCAGTGGCTACTATTTTGTTTTGTTTAATAAATTCATAATGGATGCTTATATTTTGAATATTATAATCTATTTTATCTTATGCTCTTACTGTAACATAAGAATAATCATTATATGTGGGAAATAGCTATTATAGTATTTTTTTGAATATTGGGGAGAAAAAAATACATATATATATGTAATCAAAGGAAACAGAACTGTTTTTCAGCTGCAGTTTATGTTAGTTTCCCAGACATTCAGATTCATCATGTTTAAAATAAACATGTCAAGAAAGCAATTTTTTAAAAAAACTTTTAACTTGAAAACTGTTGGGAAATAATCATGCTTTTCTTAGTGTGTAGAATTTTTGAATAATAGGTAATATCCACATTATTCTGCCTAATTTTAAGTCAAGTCTTCAGACCTAGGGCAGACAAATGAAATGTAACTTCATGTTTACTTATAAAGATATTACATATCTTTAGATGAAGATTAGACCAATGAAATTTATTTGTTTGGAATATATTCTCTGAGCTAAGCTTTATTTGCTTAAAGTGCGTGTAGTTATACAATTATATTGTTATTCCTAGTTAATGGTCACAAAGAGCTACATTTTATTTTCTTCGAACAATTAAGTAGAGGGAAGAAAATACAATTATGTCTGTTAACAGTTAATGGCAGGTGCCTTAAAATTGACTGGCTTTAATAACATACTAATAAAAGAAAAATTATTTTAATTTTTATGTTGAGAGCCATAATTTAAATGAAGATATGCTGATGTTTTCTACTGCATCTCTGAATATGTCAAGTTTATTTATGTCTATACAGTTTTTTTAAATGGGTTAAGATCAGAGGGGAGACTCTACAGAATCTTTTTCCTAATAGAATACGGACAAGTGCTTGTAGATAAATTCTATTGCCACGTGAACAAAGGCGAGTGACAGTGAAGAGAGGGATAGATTTAAGTTGTTGGTCTATAGACTATCAAAGAGGAAATAATGAGATTTGATAAGAATATTAATAATATGAATGGTTTATTTTATTCTGTAGTTTATTATGTCCTACTATAAGATTTGACTATATGGTGTGCTATCCAAAGCCTATGAGGACCCATTCCAGTAAAGTTCTACCTCTGAGCTTTGTCCACCAACTCAAGGAAACCTGGCTGGGCATGGGTTTTCTGTTGTTGCTGCTGCTGCTGCGTAGTTTCTGGTAGTTGATAGCTTTCCTGTTAATTTCCCATCAAGAATAATTACACTATTTAAATCATTTAGATTGTGCAGTTGGAGTATGTTTTCAGTGTGACTGTGATGAGATGAAATTAAACAAAGGTTGCGCTTGACAACCACTTAGACATTCACTATCAGATTTTAAAAATTGACATTTTTTGAATTCATTTTTTTTTAAGTACAGAATGTTCTACGGAATATCCCAACACAATTCAAAATTATAGGAGACATTTTATACCATGGCATTACACCCACAATACAAGACATTTCTGTCTTTTCTAAAAGTTGCTCCGTTAAATGGAGGAGTCATTTGCAAAGGATACTTGCCACTTCCCTGAGAGTTGCTCACATATTAATTCCCAAAGCTTAATAGAGAGGTAGGAGTGGAAGATGAGGGAAGGACCCTGGCTCTATTTACATTTTTAAAGAGTGAGTCCAGGTTCTTCTGAAAGCACACACAGGTCTCCTGAGTTCTTGTGTCAACTTTAGAATAACGTAGTTGAAATTCCAACATTTGTTCAAACCATACAATTAACATTTTTTAACTTTTGTAGACTTCAGTACCCCAGGATAGGAGTCTTCATCTTATTTTTAAAAATAATTTTTGCATAATGTTAATTAGGAGTTAAAACATTATGAAGTTATAGAGAATAGGTAACATTATGTGTGTTTATATATCTTCCCATTGTTTAAATATATGAAGTCAAATTAGTTTTGTATGCCTCATTTGCTGATTAAAATATCTTTATGTATGTTTATTATTACTTCCTACCTATGAGCACATATTCTTAATTACTTTACTGTTTTTTCGAGTTTATATAATTTTTCACTTGATGTTTTATAGTTGTATAGGTTCTAAAAATCTAATGCTTATTTTTAAAGCATGTTTTAATAATGGAAATAAGAAGGAGAAGTGACCCTAGGGATTATCTTGTCTAACTCCTTAATTTTAAAGAGGTAAAGGAAATGAGTGCCAGAGAAATGAAGAGCATCACTTGCTTAAGGTCACATGGCCAGTTAGAGGTGGCATCCTAGAGTTTTAATTCTGAGCTAATGTTTTCTCCCCTATACCATGTCCATTGAATCACCTTTTCATATGGGGTCTGAAATGAGTTTCCAGTTATTTTGGATAGAACTTATGTGTTATATGGCTTTTTTTTTTTTCTCCTTGAAGTCTAATACATTTTACTTCCCCACTCGGATTTTTATTTATTTAGAAACCCTTACACATTTTACCCCATTAAGCAGATTCATATGCTGTGTGGAGTCATTTAAACAGGGAGATACCACCAACTTACTGGTACTTATTAAGTATTATCCTATAGGTAGGTCCCTCATGGAAATGCCATAATAGTTGAAAATGTTACAATTTCACCGGATCTGCAACTTCAACAAAAGAGGCGCACACATGATTTGCTTCCTATGCCCAGAGACTCTTGTCCTCTCCATGCTTTTTTCTAGATTTAGCAAAATTCAATGATGGTGCTAAATCAATTTTTTTTTTTTTAACTTTCAAGGGAGAAAACACTGGCAGAATTGTGTTTTCTAGGGAAAGCTGTGTGTAAATGAGAAACAGAGGAGAGCAGCAGAGCGCTCTCCTGTGGCCCTGCTACTACAAGCTCTGCCCATATTGTCTCCTGCTTTTATATTAATTACAACTTGAATTATCAGCTGTGAGTCTGTAGCCCAGCAAATAGAAAATACTGCCCCTGGAGACCTAGCTTCTTGTATCTATTTTCCATCTCCTTCTATTGTGCTCCACTCAGTATTCACTGCTTTTCTCCTGGTAACACTGCTCTGTAACGCAATTACGTAAGAGCAAGAAGAGTACCATATTTGACTCCCAATTATTAAAGCCATTGGGAATAGAAACATGTTCACTTCCTTGCCCTTGGGTGTCTTCATGATACTTTTGGCTGGAGAACGTATATTATGGAATATATATTATGGACATATATTATGGAATGCATATACCTGAATACTCACTCACACACGTGCACACAGCTAGCATTTCTCTTTATTTTTCTACTTGCATCATGTGTTTTTTTTTTTTTTAAATGCTTTTGTGTGCCACGTTGGTTTCAGGATTCACTAAACTTCTGCATATAATTTGGCAGAATGCCAGACGGTTATTCTTAAAGAATGTAAACTTGGAAACTATCTGGAGGTGGCGAGAAGAAAAGAGTTGTGATAGAAACAAATATTTCAGTTTAAGAGAAAAACAGTGTTAAGGGTAATAGACTTTGTCTGCCCATATAGGTTACAATTTTGCGTGACTCAGGTGGACCAATTTTTTGTTGACAAGATTATCAGTATTTGTCCTGGTATATATGGTGACATCACCATGTGTAGCTGAATACAGACAACTTGGAGTAACTCCTTAGCCTTGAAACAGCAGAGGGTTGTAATCTGTTCTTCCTTCTTTCAAATTAGATGAATATCATGTCATACTCCTTAGCTTGTGTCAGTCTCTCAAACAAGACCATAATACTTGAGACACTCTCTGGAAATAAATGTGACACTTTTTCAGGAGAGCATTTTTGAGGAGTGAGGGAGAAAAGAGGGAAGAGATAAGGGAATGGCAAATTAGGTAGCAAACTTGAGTAAATTTTGGTGTGGAATTGAAAACCAAAGACCCAACTTATTTGGAAGAACAAACTGCTCTTAAAGTAACATTTGCTCATGTGGCTTATCTTTCACTCCTTTACTTTAGAAAAACACTTTCTTTAGAAAACCATTGAGAGAAATACACTGAATTATAAATTAATGAGGCCTGACTTTAAAATTCAACACCAGTTTAGCTGATAGGGACAAGCCACAGTGTTTTTCAGTTACAGCGAGTCCTTCTGAGTGATCCCTTCAAATCACTACAGTGTCTAAATAGAAAGACTTGCTCTAGCTTCGTTCCAATGATTATATAATAGCTATTGGATGACATTTGCCTTAAAACATAGTTGAGGTGTTAGTGGTTAATTATTGTAATTTTCATGAGAGGTAAGGAGCTTTTATAGCAGCCAACTTAATAAAAAGCCTGCAGTGCATAAAATTAACAGCACTTTCTGTGTACAATGAAAAGTTTAGCTTAGGTGAATGTGTTGCAGTTATTGCATTTTCTAAAAGAGGGCTCTAGCCTGTGTTGTTGCAGGACAAAACTCATGCCATGCTATTGTTTTTGTGTTTTTTTTTTTTTTTTTTTCTGTGTAATTCTTCTAGCTCTTTATCTGATTACCATCCAGCAAACAGCTGACACGAAGAGGCCGCAAAGCTTGAAGAGACCCTGTATTCTGTTTGCCTTTTGCTTGAAACTATTGGGGTGGTTTCTAACTTAGATTTAAAAAAAAAAAAAAAAAGGAGCTCACAGGCATTTCTTTGTATGAATACAGGCCCCAGAAAACCTTGGTTTTTATTTTATTCTACTCAATTTCATTCTCTAATCTACTTTCTCAAACATATCTTTATTTTACAGATCTATACCTGTGCCGTATTTATAGTCACAAAATTTCTGCTCAGGGTTTTCACTTTGAATCAATTGCTTGCCTGATGGCAGTGCCAGTAGTATTATTTGATATAGACATTATTAATCCATAGAGCTCTGGGTTATTTCATCATCTATCAAAAATGCCCAATATTAATTTACAGTCTGTAGCAGATCTGTAGGGAAAAAATAAGTTTTTGTTTTTGTTGTTGTTTCAAGTTTGGTAGCATTTTATGTGCTATATTTACATTGTAAAGTTGATGCTGAGAAAAATGACAGGCTGATTTTTTTCTTGATAAACAATATATAATGGTGATTATATATAATGACAAGGTTACTTTCAGATGGTCATGAGGTTTGCATGTTGCCTATACCCACGTGGATCTATCTGAATTCTTATTTACCAATTCTAGTAAGAAGAAGTGGTGTATTTTGATTGATTTTTAAAATAATTTCCCCCTCCCAGGCCCCTAGAGAATTCATTCACCAGTGAGTCTGTGGGCTTAGTTGGATTCGTCACATGCAGGTGACAAGTGTACAGCTCTGGCTTTAAAGCTGTTTCATACGCTGTTCCTACTCTCCATTTCTGCCAGAGGAAATTCCATCTCTTGCCTGCCTTCATGTGGTGCTGATAAAGTCCTTCCTGTACATTAGAATTCCTGTTTTCCTTTAAGCAACAGCAGGGTATTGGGAATGATCAGGAAAGGGGAGGAGGAACAGAAGAAGAATATACTCAGCAAAGTAGCATGAGCTATAACTCTCAGTTTGCCTTACATGTCCTTTGAAACAAGTTAGTTCTTCCAGGAAAAAGCACTCCTCAGTGCATTTGAGCTTCTGTGAGGCTCCAGTGAAAGTGCTTTCTAGTTTACTAGACGGCTAGTAGTTCATATGTATTCCATTTTTTTAAATTAGTGTTTGTGCAAACTAAAGCAGAAATCAATAATTTGTTAGGTATTGATATACAGTGATTAATATCTGTGCATCTGTTGGTTGTATAATCAATCAGTTGGTGGTAATTTCAAGAGTTTGTAAGGCTATTGTAGGGCAATACATTTGAAAGATGTGAAGGGCTATCCCGTATACTTTTGAGCCTGCAATTTTAAGGGAGTCACTGAATTTTGTAGGTGTTAATGTTCTAAAGTATTTGGTATCCAAGAGCGTTGGGACCTATTTCTTGGAAGAATGTACCCTAATTAAGATAGCAAGAGTAAAAATGACTGTTATGTGTTTAGGTCATTTTTTTTTCTTACTTTAAAAATTAACTTTATTTAGGTTTAAATTTGCAAAACGTACGCACTTTAAAGTGTATATTTCAATTGGCTTTAACAAATGTATACACTGATGGAACCATCACGACATCAAGTTCTAGAACATCTTTTCCTTTTTGTACCTATTGCTGGAAAGACAACATACGGCATGTGTGTATGCCTAGCGCCACAAATACTAATATGTACACTTTTTTTTTTGTCTCTTTCTGTGGCTTTCCTTTTGGTTCCTCATTTATGGCTGAAATGGTAACTGTGGAAAAATTCCTTGGCATCCCGACACCAGAACCCTTCATCTTGGCGAGACCACGATGACGCAACCTCAACCCACTCAGCAGGCACCCCAGGACCCTCCAGCGGGGGCCACGCTTCCCAGAGTGGAGACAACAGCAGTGAGCAAGGTAAAGGGTCAAGCATTTTACTTGTGCAAAGTAGGCATGACTAAAATAACTTCAGTATTTTCTGATATCAGGACATCTGCATCCGTGTAAACAGGAGGGTAGCAGGTTAGGGAGTAGAATCAGCTGCTATTTAGGGAGACATTATTTTCTCTTCTTAACTTACTTAAAAAAAAATCAAAGTCAGTTGTCTGATCTTTAAGTGGGCATTAAAATAACAATTGATTAGTTCTGCCAATTCTTTTACAAATTTGGTTATCTATACTTTCGTGTATATAAGTGGAATGACAAACCTACGTTACTGCTGTGTTGCAGTAGTTTGATTTATACTTTACACAGAATATTTTGCTTATAGTATCAACTATAAGAGTTCTCCGTAATCAAGTAATGATGCCTCTAAAGCACAAAAGATGTAAAAAAAATCTGTTCTTATTAGCTCCAGAAATACTGCAGGAATTTTCTATGGAATCTTATCTTGGAAGATGGATTTTGAAATTCTTAGAGGATTTTTTGTCCCTATTTCCATTCAGCTAACATGGTGACTTTTGTCACAAGTCCTAAAAATTGGAATAAGTGGAGGGCAAGGGGGACATCAACTGCAGATGTTGAAGAAGCCTAGTGCAATTTAGAATAAATTTTACCGTTTAAAACTCACCTATTGCACAGAGAGCAATTATATGTTGGTAGGGATGACTCTTCTATGGCTAAAATGATAATTTAAAGGAAGATACATTATTGAATGTGGGCCAGGAAAGTGTATAGATTTTACTTTTTAATATTTTACATTAGATGGTGTCTGATCTCCTAGGTCTATTTCATCTCTATTATGACTGTGTTTATGGCCACAATATTTAAGCATTAGACAGGCTTCCAAGTAGAGGACAGTTTAACAGCTTGAGCTGTAGTTATATATGCCATTTAAAAGGGGTTGTTGATGTAGGGTGTGTGCCTTCCCTCCTGCAAGTTTCTGGCCAGGGATTTTGCATTCCTGGGATTCTAGAAGAGTCTAGAAAAAGGTCCTTTCTAGGATGCCATTCACCTGTGAATGGGTCCAAATTAGAATCTAGGTTTAAGCAAGTTGCAACTGACACAGAGATGAATATTATCAGATGGTAAATGGTGGAAGAACTTGTAAATTGTATCTGTACAATATATACTGTTTTATATACTGTTTCTATTAGTCCAGTTAGATTGTGTGTAAAAGAAAACTAAATTATAAGGCACTTTGAAGGGAGTGCTTGTACATAGCGTCCATGGATCTGTAATGCAATGACTTAATTGTGTTTCCATGTCACGGTGGTAGACTTCTCAGTGTGGTTAAACCTGGAAAGCTTCCTATGACTCCGTTCTCTCTACCACCCCAAATCGTGGCAACATAAAGGGCGAAATGCATCTGTTAATAAAAACAAAACACCCTAAACATTGTACAAAAGAGGGGGAAAGGAGAAGCAGACTTAATGGTCTAATGAGGCTATCTTCCAGAGACTTCTTGTGTTTGAGGCTCACTTTGACCTTTCACTTTGCTCAGGAGCCCTGCGCTTCATTTTTCACATTCTTGCAATTACGTTAACGCTTCAAGCATTTCTGACTCCAAGTCAGTGAGCAACACCAGGCATAACTCAACACTGTGAGTTTTTCTCCTCTCTGTAGATTCATTAACAGGTCACCAAGGTCCCAACTGAAATTTAAAACTGACTGGTTCTGTTGGGTTAGTTGAGTTATGGCAAGGGAGATAGCAGGAAAGGGCCAGAGAGAAGAGGAGGCTGGAGAGAGAGAAGACCCTGGGGTTTGGAGCAGGGAATAGTGCAATGGCCAAAACATGAAGTTTTATCATTTTGGTTAGTTTTTTTTGTTTTGTTTTGTCGGTTATTTTTGTTGTTGTGGTGGGGTTTTTTTGTTTGTTTTGTTTTTGGTTTTGCTTTTGCTTTTCTTTCTTTTTGGCCGGGAAAGACGAGAGCTCTGAGACATACACTGGTGAAAACAAGGCACACAACCTTCTATGCTGTGGGTAGCCGCACCCACTTATCTGATGTTGAAGGATTTGATCCCTGTAGGATTTTGTTCCTTTAATCATATCTCTGTGGGATTAAAGAAAGGACATGGTAGCTTAGGTGTATGAGTACTAGGAAGTTAGTCACTTCATTGTATCAGAGTTGAGAGAAAAAAGTTATGATTCCTGTAAATTGGTGACTGCCTTGGCATGGAGAATTTCTTAACTGCGTTACTGTATAAAGCGGTTAAAACACATGTATAAGAATATTCTGGGTTTTTTTTTTTTTACAGTAAACTCTATATTTTGAAGGCCAGACTTTGAGTGTATTTTGTCATACACATGACCATATTAGTCTTTAAAACACGTTTTCAAGATATTTTGATATTTTGTCCCACCGAATTGTCCAGAATAGCTTTCAAGGGGAAAGATTAATTATCTGCTTCAGGGCAAAGTCAACAGAGATATTGACTGAATTCACATATGCTTATCCTAGGTTAAATCTTGGGGTTGATGTATAATGGAAAACCGAGGAGGAAAATTTATGTTCTTAGTATTAAATATATTATAATGTTTCATTGGAAACCAAGTTCATAGTTTATCAAAGAGTTTTCTTGCTTATTCAGAATTTATTAGCACAACAGGCATATGGAAAACTGTAAAATGACTCAGTTTCAAAACAAGTTATGATAAACAGAAAAAATAGGGATGAATTGTACTAAATACAATGTTTTCATACACATTTTAAATTAAACTTTAATAGCCATATGCTATAAAACAATACATGCATTTATGTTGCTTTGTAATTTTTGTGAATATTTTTGCTATAACGATTCATACAAATCTTTGCTTTGGAACCTAAAAATACCTCATTTTATGACCTGATAGTGAAAGAGCTACAGTTACACAGGTGAAAGGTCATCTTTTCCTCCTTAGTGTTTGTGCAACAAACCGAAAGGAGGAAAAAAGAAAACATCAAATTTTTAAAATATTGTAATAAATAAACTTGGTAAAATGTAAAACCTGACTTTATCTTTCAAACAGCACATGCCTAGCAGTAAACTATATAAATATGAACCAGACTTTTCATTCACTCTGATTTCTCTTGCTAAAAGCAGCCAAAGGGAGGGAGTTTGTCTTGTTAGTCTCATTAGAATGAGGAAGGAAATCTGGTTTTTCAAGGATAGAATTAGGGTGCAGACTTGGGGCTTTGGGGAAGTAACTGGCCTTCTTTGTGTCTGGCTTCCCATCAGTAAAATGGGGCTTGATAATAAGACAGGGGGGTCCCTGATTCTGTACCTGCTGAGTCAAAAGCTGCTTTGTATTTCATGTGTATTTTGCCAGAGTAAAGACTAGGAAGCAGCTCCCTTGTTCCTAGAGCACTTTGAGAGCCTTAGATGAAAGGCACAATATATGTACAAAGTATTATTATTATTGATGGGTTTGTGTAGCTCCCATTAACGCTGATGGGAGTTACGCATGTGAATTGGCAAGAGAATAGACCCCTCAGTGTTTAGAGCACATGAAATTTACATTTTTTCCAGTGCTGTAATTGAGATGTTGACAAATTGGAGAATATTGATGAGCCTTTGTTTTAAGTATTTCGTGCCAAGTTTGTTTTATTTTTCCTGGTTTGAACAATGGTATGGGTTCAGCAGCAATTAATAAAAAGGGTAAAGATAACTTTGTATTTCAATATTTTGATGTGCCAATATGAAATAAATTGTCTTAGGCAAATGGAATATGCTGTTTTAATCATTAGCTATGCATGAAAGAAAAATTGATGTTGACATCTTTGCTGTAAAATCGTTGTAATGGGGCCTTCCTTACAATTCATTTTTGTAAAATTCATTTTGTACATTTTGCAGCAATTGAACAATCCCTGCACTGTGAATAGGCAGGATTCCCAGAAATACCGAGACAGTTGGCCCAGTAACTGCTGAGCTCACACTGCACACCACACGCACGTTAACCATACTGTTGCCAGACCCAGTTTAACCTAAATATATTAGCATTCTAGCATCTATAGATCTCTAATCTTTTAGGACACAGGGCTGTACAAGCCAGCATAGTTCCCCTCAACTCTGCCAGTTACCACACCCCTCCATTGATGTTCCCATTTATCATCCAGACAATGAGGCTAGAATCCCATAGCTAGATATTTATTTATGTATTATACATTTCTTTAGTAAATATGGTGTTGAAATCTACAAATATCTCCTTAGTAGTAAATAAAGTGTTTATAGGTAAGCAAGCCTCTAAAATAGTATTACACTTTTTTTTGAGGTTATAATACATATTATAGCTATAAAAATAGTATTTTTTGCCACCAAAATATTCCAGTTATATATTTGAAGGAGGAGAAAAAAAAAACACTTCAAACCTGCTTACTGTGGGGCCTGAATATGTTCTACTGGGATTTCTTATTCAATCTAGAAAAACTCTGTCAATGGAATGTTTTCATAGTGGCGGCAATCTCTTTAAAATAACCCTAAATACAATATGACAGATGCCATCTGGCATAATCTTTTGCTAGTTGCTTTTAACTTTTATTTTTCCTAGAGCTAAGTTCATCCAAAACTGGTCACTTACTGTTATGATAAATACAATGACATTTCTTTTCCTCCTTGCCCTTCTAATTGTATCAAAAAATTCTCTGAGACTATAATTGATAATTGAACATTGCCACAGAAGAAGCTTTTGTAGTATAACATATGGAATAATTATATTGCATTTTCTTCCCCCCCCCCACTCCCCAATAAAATAAAAAAGAAATACCATCCTTTAACCATCGGCAAACATCCAAAGAATTTCTGTTGATTTTCTTAGGACTTTTTAGAGTAGTAACCATTAGAAATAAAATTAAACTCTTCTAATAAATAAATGCTCTAGGAGCATGTAATGGTGCCCATAAATGCTTAAAAGCTTTCTATAATTGCTGTTAATTTTGAGTAATTTCTTCCTATATGTATCAACTTACTTGAAAAACCCAGAGTTGGGATTTCTAGATTTTTTTTTTAACTTAGTCATGTAAAGGGATGTCTCTTGATGCCAGTTAGAGTTTAATTTAGAGTAGTAATTAAACTTGAATACTGCCTCATAAACAAAAGATAAACAATAAACCAGCCACGTTCCCTGCTGTTTCATAGCTTTCTTTCCCAGATGTTTTAGCCTGATAATTTTTACACAGTGAACTACCTAACATGGAGTTTTGTGGACAGAGGTAGAAAATGAGTTTTCTTTTTTGTCCCTCCTCCCTCCCTGCCCCCCCCCGTAATCCTTTATTCCCTCCAAAAAGCAAAATGCAGAGGAATTTCCACTATTTAGATTTTTAAAAATCCTGATAAAATAAATACTTAATGCAGATGTGCTTTAATGATAACTATAGTTCTTTTTCTTAGATATTGCTTTTTTTTTTCTTCAAAGCTAATCTAGTCATGAATGTCTTTCACACTTAGTAGTAGAAAGAGGATCGTATTTTTATTTAAGTAAAATCTTGATAAATAAGTCAAAGAAAGAAAAGCTTGATAATGGAGAATTTTTCTTCGTAGCCTTCTTGCCAAGTCCCCATCTCCCCCTCATGCGTTCCCACCCACCACCAGCGTTACTTTAGGGTTCTACTCTTCCTTGGGCTATAAGGGTTTCTCTGTCCAGTTCTGGACCCTTCCACTGTCAGCCATGATCTTTCTAATTGTCAGGTACGAGTCGGCCGTTCAATGCAGAAGCCATGTTATTTTCACTGGGTGGGGTAATTACTGAAAGCTGAGAATAGCTGCACTAAAGACAGAGGGATACTTTCATGATCCCATTAGCATAAGAGTGGGTAAATTATTCATGCCAAGTGAGGATTCTATGGGGAAAAGTATAGTTAATGCACATAGTTTTTAAATGTATCCCTTTCTGCTCTGAGACTAAATTCTTGTTGGAATCAGTTCTCAGACATTTACGGGAAAGCTCTGGTGGCGTGTTAGATGCAGTTCATCTCTCTCTGTTTGCAGCGTTCTCAATAGAGACCATCTGGCAAAGATCCAAAAGGTGATTAAACAAAATGATCAGCTCTTGTTGCTGTGTTACATGTCCAATACTCTGGATTAAAAAACATGACCCAGGACAGTCAAGCTAACGTCATGCTGCTCCCCTTTCCCCCTCCCCTCTCGGTGTAAGAATTCAGATGGTCCACAAATGTGTGTGCCATCTTTGTGTCCTTATGGCCCATAATCATGAACAGGTTGTGCAAATGGCTCTTTCTGTAGCACTGTCTGTTCCAGCAGCATAGAAGCATTTCATATTAATTGGGTCAGTCTAATATTCATATTGACATGGGGAAAAATTACTAAAATTTATTCTTATAGCAGACAATGAATATGTGTGCTTTCTGCCATGAGGGAAGTGAAATCTGACAACTGGCTTGTGCAACTGATTAATTTTTCTGGAAACTGGAGAAAATCAAAGCATGAAAAACTGTCATTCTCTGAAAACAATGCACGACCCTTTATAACTAAACAAAATGGATTGGGTGGGGGGCTCTAGGGGAGCTTGTGGAAATGAGCTCTGGTTTTAACGCCATAATCAGGGATGAATTTACAGTGCCATTCAGAAGAGTCCTCCCTCCCCATAAACAAGCTGATAATCACAGGGAAGCTGACTTCCAATTAGCTTCTCCTTCCCTCACGCGGATCGGGGTGTTTATATGTCCTCCTTAAGCTTTGATATGTCACTGCTGAGTTGGTACATCTCATGTCAAATTTGAAAGTTTGGAAATAAAATGTTTTATTATGAGGAAATCCTGCTAATAAGCAAGGTAATTTTCAACCAATCATTTCACGATTGAGTTAAGGTAAAAATGCCAAGATTTGTGACTAAGGGACAGATGTATCTTATCTTTGGGGGTTTGCACCAAATGCCAAGTAGAAATATAAATTGAACAAACCAGACATTGTGAGGAAGTGATTGAAGAAATATTGAGATGAAATCTTGGAATGAAATATATATATGTATATTTATAACAATGCTGTGAATTGCTTACATGTCACATTTGCATAAGCCCGAACAGTGATTTTATTAAGGGTCAGTTTAATGTGTGTTGGTTAAGGCAAAACACAGGACTGTTGCTCATTAAGTGATTCAGAGGTTACAGCTGACCATTTAATATCGTGGAGCTGCTGGTCTATGACTGACATTCGAGCATAAATTTGAGCGCAAATGTCAAGAAGAGATAAAGAATAAAGCAGAAGAAAGAAAAAAAATTCTCAAAAACCATTTTAAAACATCATCATTTCATGTCAGCCACCCTTTCTAAGGGCGAGTAAAGCAGTAGGTAAGAAGTACAGACGGGCACAGGACTCAGGGAGGGGAAGTAAGGTCCCCCTAGAGTCAGTGCAGTGTGGCAGATGAAAGGGACTCACATAGCCTTGGGGGTCTTAAGGCTATTATAGGGCAACTCATGCTCTGTTATCATGCTGATTTTTCAATTGATTTTTGGCTGAACAGTACTTGTTGAAGCCCTCCAGAGCATCAGACACAGCCTTATGGTGCTATACGTTGTAATACACGTGTTCTGTTTTTCCCTTCATTGTCTTTACTTTGCTTGGGAAGAATAGTCTATGATGATGCCATGTTATTTTCCCCCTTCTTTACTTCTTATTTCTACCTTCAGAGAGTTTCTGGAAATTCCTGTTGTTTCTTGAAGGGATGTTGGAGGGGTGGAGGAAGGGTAGTAGGAGAATCACTTTTTATTCATATGCATACATTGACATTTGTTTTTAATTTGGTCCTTAAAAATATTTTTATGTCACAGCAGGCAATAATATAAACCAACTTTATTGACCAAATTAATCTCACCGTAGTTTTGAGCTATTCGCTACTTTTCTAATGACCAGCAAGAAAGCAGCACAGGTATTTCATGAAAATCTAGTTCTTCATTAACATGAAAGTGAACCATTTTAATATCCCTGCCATACAGAGATATGGTCCCTCAGCTTGCTAGGAAGCCAGGTCTTGAAAGGGAAATAGTGGAAGGAGACCTAGAAGGAGTGTGTCTTTGCCTCTCTTCTGCCTTAGGAATTCCTCCTGATGAAAATGCAATTCTAGTATTACCTCCTCCTTGAAGCCTTCCTGATTTGCCCAGCTATGGGGCCAGTACTTCCTGCTTTGCAGCTCTGTGGCACTTTCTACCTCCATTAGAACATCTTTCACATTATGTTGTAATTACTTTGTTCCTGTCTCTCTCTCCCTGCTTTTCTAAGATAGAGGTTATCACTTACTCAACTATTTAGCATTAGCATGTCCACTTTTGAATCAATAAACAAAATGCATAGATTTTGCTTTTTTCTTTTTTACCATGGATAAATTGATCAAAACGTTGTGCTTATCGATTCTGTGATGTGTACCTGAACATAAATAAACTATTTGGAACATATTGATACATTCGATCAAATTTCATTACATCCTTAAGAGATAAAAATTATTTTGTTTTACTGAAATTTTGTTGTGTTTATTATTGCCTTAAATAAGTCGATGCGCCATCAGCTCAATCTTAGAATTCTTTTGGTTATAGGTAGGTTCTTAAATTTTAGGTTCCTGTTTTAAGTATTATTTTAAGGGAGTACTCAGAATGGGACTTGTCTTATTTGTCCTTTAGTGTCTTAAATTATGTACATATGGTCAAAATTTGGAGATGGGATTTTTTTTCATTATGTTATCTATATAAATGTATATATTAATAGATATATGTCTTTAAATTTAATGGTGAATCTAGTAAGAAAAATTGTTTAATACGGCAAATCGTTTCCCGTGATGAACTCAAGGTCAATTTTGCTTATATTTCTTGTTTAGGATGGGATTGACCTTGGGGAAAGTCATTGGTCTTCACACACAGGTAAAGCAGCCTGGAAGTAATTCTTGAATTTTTAGGCCCCACATGCTTTTTTTGTTGATTTCCTACATATGTCCTCCAGTTTTTCATAGTTCGCTCTCTTGAGCAAGTATAATTATTTTCAGTGATGCAAGCAAAACCTTGTAGCAAGTTCTTTTGGGTTACTGTCTAGAGTTTTGGACTGTGAGTCAAGAGACCTGTGCTTTAAAGTCATGATTGCATTGAAAAGGGCACAGACCTAGGAGACAGAGACATGGGTTCAAATTCCAATTTTACCCGATATCAGCTAGATTCAGTTTCTCCATCTGCAAAGTGGAGTGCTCGATATAATCTTGTTTATATTACGTGAGATGTCATGTGTTAATAAGCACATAACATTGCCTGGAACCAGTAACTGTTGGTTCCTGTATTCTCCTTCTCCCCTGTCCTGCGATGACACTAATTAGCTGCCTGACCTTGGATGTACCCCTTAATCTCTTTGGAGTTTTGCTCACCTGTTAAATAAAATTGAATGAGTTAATCTTTTAAATTCAAGTTCCAGAAATCTAATGTTTACATTCATGGGTCTTATTTTTTATTTGCACATTTTATCTTTTAATATAGAGAGAGGCTGTAAGTTTTTCATCAGTGGTGTAACTTGAGCTTTTTATTTCCTTGATTTATAGTATGTAGTGAAGGAATATATATATATTTTTTGAGGCAGGGTCTTGATCTGCTAGAGTGAGGTGGCATCATGATAGCTCACTGCAACCTCAAACTCCTGGGCTCAAGAGATCCTCCTGCCTTAGCCTCCCAAGTATTATAGCTGGGACGACAGGCTCTCGCCACCACACCTGGCTAATTTTTCTAATTTTTGTAGAGATGGGATCTCACTTTTCCTCAGGTTGGGCTCAAACTCCTGGCCTCAAGCAATCCTTCCACCTAGGCCTCCCATCGTGCTAAGATTATGTGGGTGAGCCACAGCACCCAGCCAGGAATATTTCTTGTTTCTTGTTTTTGAATTACCAGGACAGCTTTTTTCTTCTCAACTGGCAAGAAAATAACTACTAGGCATTAGAGTTTATTTTCTGAGGATGGTAGAATGCCACAGTTCACATGTAGGACATGTAAGTTGGTGGTATTAATATCAGTAGACTGTTCAGTCTGCTAAGTATGAAGTGCATTTTCCATTATCTAATTAGAACTCTCTCTGTTGGAATTTCTATACTTCACAAGTAGAACAATAAATGATAATCAATACAGAGGCTGAGCCTCTACCCTCTCCTGAAATGTAATCCAAATCATTCCAGAAAACCTAAATAATTTTCAGGAGAATTTTACAATTAAATATAGTTAGCTGAGTTGTAATTATTTAAAGACTGTAAATTCATACAAGATATAGATGAGTACTTTTTTGTTAGTCAATAAAGTATTTTCTTAACCAAAGCACTTTTTCCTTAACCCTTCCTACCAGTTACCCTACTGTTGCCTCAAAACCAATCATTCTTTTTTTTTTTTTTTATAAGTTTAAAGATTTACAAAAGTAGACTGGGAGTGTAAAAATCTCATATTTCTTCTTCCAACTAACATTTGTAACAAATGCCATCCACTAAAATAAAACTTCCAGAATTTCTATGTACTAAATGTGAAAGATGAAGAAAAGTTGATAAATCATTGATTATTGAAAACTTACGGGTGTCCTCTTCTGAGAGATGGCCACACACTGGTGCTGATGTGTAGCTTCACACACCTCTCTGGAGGCAGAAAGCTCTCAGTCTCTCAAGGCCTCTTCTAAGTGCGTGCTGTTTAAATTCAACACGCAAAGATATTCATCGAGCAAGACACTCCAGGATTAAAAATATGGAAATCACAGGGGTCTCTGCCTTCAAGAGCTTACCATCTCCCAGGAAGTGGGAAGCACCTTGGCAAATACACAGATAACTTTCACGCATGCAGCCATTCACTTAATTTGGGAAGGAGCCTGGTGTAGAGAGGATGGTAGTTCTGGAAGCAGTTGCGTCAGAACACTCCTTTTCACCCTGCCACTTCCAAGCAGCAATCTTTCTGAATGTTAGTTTCTTTACCTGTAAAAATGGGAATAATAACTATCTCCTAGGGTAATTGTTAGCATTAAATAAACATTGGCTTTTAAAGAGTCTAGCTTGGTGACTAATGGCAGAACCCAAAGAATATTCTCTTCATTCAACGTTTATGGGCCACTAAGTTGGTGCCAAGTATTGTGTTGGGTGCTAAGGATATGAAGCAAACAGGACGTGGTCCCTTTTCTTAGCAAGTTTATACTGTTTAGTAAGTAACTTGGAAATGTAAACAAATAAATATGCATGCTTCTAATGTTGCATTTAACATATAGATTGTAAGGTCTTTCAGAAAAGGGAGTGATTACTTCATAAACTTGGGGAGGTTTGAAAAGGTTGTGCTGGCCTTCAGTGGATGTTGCCAGGTGAACAAGGTAGGGAGTGTGTGGGGAGCAGATGAAATAGTACAAAGGCCCTTGGGTGTGAGTGAGTAACGTGGTGTGCATGGAGCGTATGGATACTGCTGTTTGTGTGAGAGAATGCCTGTGGAGAAAAGGCTGGAGAGGCAAGTAGGGACGTACAGGAAGATCCTTGTTTACCACACTAAGAAGCTTATACTTAATCCTGTAAAGCACTGTTTACCAAACTTCCCTGGTGATAAGAAGCTCCTGAGGGGCATGTAAATACAGATTCCCAGGCACACCACAAACATAGGACGTTGTGATTTCCAGAGGAAGTCCTGGGAATCTGAGTTTTTAATTCACACCCCCTGGGAAACCGTATTCTAGGATTGGAAAAAGCCATTAAAGAGGTTTAAGCAAAAAGAGTTTATGATGAGATTTACATTTTTAAAACAGCTCTTGTAGAGTGTGGGGAAAATGTCTGAGGGCAAGAAGACAAAATCTAGAATAAGGGTTAATAGTCCAGAAGACAGAAGAGGGACGAATGAAGGCAGTGGCAGTAGAGATGGAAGGAGAGAGGACTGACAGAGCGATGTCATGTGGGAAGAAAGGAAGAGGACAGAGTTCAAAATAACATGCAGGTTTCTCCCTCCGTGGAATTGACATGGTCTAGATGGCTTTCTTCTTCTCTGCCATGTATTTGAAGTATGGACACCTACCAACCAGTGGAGAGGAGGAAGAATAATATTCCATTTGCATATGCAAAGTTGTTGAAGTAGAAATGCTTGATGCATGTTGGGTGAGTCTTGATTCTCCCTAGGGAAGAGTATTTATGGGCAATGTAGCATAGTGGTCAAAGATGTGGGCCCTGGCTTTGGCCTGCCTGCCTTTAAATCCTCAAATCTCTCACTTGTCACAGGCAAGTCTCCTGTCCTTTACATCTGTAAAAGGAGAGTAATAAATAATACCTAATCTAATAGATTTGGTGGGCTAGGGATTACATGATGTAATTCATATAAAATGACAGTAATTTTATATTTAGCTCATAGTAAGTAAACATTGTATTTTTTATTTAAAAGTTGCTTTTTAAGTAGTTGAAAACTGATTCCCTATAACAAATATCATGAAGAACCTAAAAGTGAAATCCCACATTTATACCTGGGAAAGGGAAGTTATGGGTTGTAAAGGTGGAAAAGCATCTACCTGCTCTAAGCCCAGTCTTCAGTCCTGCCACAAGCCCCAGACTCCAACTTCTAGTTGAAAGCAATTCCCTTCCTCTGAAATCCCATTGTGCATTTCTGACACATGAGTCTCCCCCGTTGCTATAGTAATTGGTTACATGACTTATTTATTATCCTGCTGGACTGTAAGATTCTTGAGGACAGTTTCTATGTCTTAGGCATCTCTTCACTCCTCTGTCCCCCATTGTGCTATGATAATATAGGAGGCCTTCAATAATAATAATTATTATTTTTTGAAAGGAGGATTGGGTCCATATTGTGAAGGACACTGAATAGCAGGCTGGGGAGTTTGTGCTTGATTTGGTAGGTAATAGGGACCCATTGAAGATTTCTGAATGGGGATAGTGACATAATCGCCTTCCTTTTGAATGCCAATGACAAATTCTCCACTGTGTCTTCCATGGTCAAAATAGCAGACCCGTATGCTTCCCTGAAATACTGCCTTTTTGAAAGAGTGAAGAAGCAAATTTCAAATAGCTCTTTAAAAAAGAAAAAAAAAGCTTGGCCCTTCTCTCTAAAGTAATTTAAGCATTTAAATTATTGTGATTCCATAGGTCCCGTGCATGTAGCACCATTCAAGGAACTTGTATACAAACTCCCATTTTTGTAAATTTTTATGGCATTATTGTAGTTATTAACACCTAGAGATGACTCAACAGGATTGAGCAAGTATACCTCCTTCAATATTTCGAAAACTATGGCTCCACGGATGTTTAAATAGGCATTACTTGGGGGGGGGGGAGAATTTTCTGGTGAAATAGATTGGAAGCTGAAGTAGAGCAGGGTTTTCTCTACTATAGAAATTTTCAGATCCCCTAATTTGCTAACGTGCATTTTGCGTCTACAGAAGGTAGAGGCACAGAGCTTTCCGGACTCATTTATGCATTGAAATCCTTTTTTGCATTATCTCTGGGGGCCAGTGTTTCTCAGAACACACTCTGGAAAACACTATCCTTGACCCTGCTTCTTTCATTGTAGTACATTCAGAGAGAGTTTAATTTCCTAGGGAGTCTTCTTGCGTCTTGTGTTTAAGAGGTGTGTCAGCACGGGCTCAGGATCAGTTTTCAATTGTGAGAAAAGCGATTTCCTCTATGGTCGGAAGTCTCTGTGGACTTCAGCTGCACTTGCGCAGAAAGTCTCATTCACCCAGCTCTCCTTGTAGTTACACTTTGTTGTATTAATGAAGCAATGTGTTTTAAATGCTGCTTGAGTGTTTGGTTCAAAGTAAGCATGTTTGGCTACACCCTCAAAAATGTATAAATGAGGACTCCAACAGACTCTGACTCCTGACATGAATTGTATTAGTACCTAGCTTGAAAATACGTGATGTATTTTCCTTTCTGAAAAGCAGACCTTTTTTTTTTTTTTTTTTTTTTTTTTTTTAAGTAGCCGCTGAGTTAGAGGTTGGGTGGTAAATCCATGGAAGAGGGAGTGATTGAGAAAACAACAATCTTTCTGCATTTGGGAACGTATGGTTTGGCCCTGCTTGCTCGAGGTTGTAAGCAGCAGAGTGGATGTGCTCTCCACCCACTGGGAAACTTCTGAGAAATAGAGCTGCAAAACCCCAACCCGTCTGCATCTCACTGTCCCCAATCTCTGGTTTAGCAGAATATTAGAACTGGTTGCCAGTGTTGCATCTGCTGGCAATAAAATTTTCCCTGACTCTTCCTTATTGTTGGAGGATCCTGGGAGGCATTTTTGTCATATTCAAGGACATTTGGGAGATCCAGAATTGTGGTTCCTCTTGGTCATCAAGTGAGGTGTGGCAGAATGACGTCCTTGTGGGTGTTACCTGCTTTGGACTGTGGGAGGGAGAATGAGGCTGGGCACACCTTGTCTCTCCAGCTCTGACATGAGCAAGAAGAGGCTTGGGGTACATTAAGACTATCTCTGCAGTATGGTGAGAAAAGCCTGATTTTGTCTTTTTTGTCAAGAGTTTTCCTACAAGATTCTGAACCTTTTGTAGCAATTAGCTCAGAAAATTACAATACCTCTAAAGGATGTAGATAGGAACATGGGCATTTTTGGAGAATCAATGACCTTTAACATCGTTAGTCAACTTGCAAAACTGAGAGTAGAAATACAGATTTACTGTTCTTTATCCAGCCAGACTTTGATGTTTAAACACACATAAGCTACACATCCTAGCATAGTTATCAGACACTTAATGGATGAGAGTTTTTTCTGTGTTTTTTGTTCTAAAGCAAATTCTAGTTGCTCATTTTCTGCCAGTATGAAACATGAATTATTTTCTCCTGGTTAAAAAAAAAAAGAAAAAGAAAAAGGAAGAAGAAATTGGACCCTGGCTGAAATAAAATTACACCAAAAAATAAGGTGTCAGACTTTTTAAAAACTAGAGAAAAAAATGTTACTTTGTTACATTGGTGTGTTGTTCCACACGTTGGGCATTTAAGGCAGAAATATCACAGGAGCTTCCCTTTGAACATTGTTAGGGACCTTGAAACCTGCTGCGTTGTAGGTGGATAGTGAAAGTGGAAAGTGAAGTTCATGGACGTCTTCTTGCCTCATGCAACATCTCCACTCTAGAAACAGTAATGTCTGAAGCTGTGACAGTTTAACTTTTTCATCTGCATGAAGGTACACTTTTTTTTTTTTAACTTTTTACTTAAACCTACTGGCCTCCATCTGGGCATGTTGTCTAGTAACATTTGCTTACTTTCTATGGTATGATTGACAGTAGACGGTAAGGAAAACAAGAATTAAAAAAAATCAATCTTGATTATGGAGGGCCACCCATCTAATGCCTGTTTCATACGTCAGCTCTGTTTAGCACCCTCATACCTAGTAAAGTGCTCTGTGCTTAATTTGTGATAAATACACGTTGGTAGAATAAATTGTTGTTTCAATTTGACCATTGGTTAATAGCTAATAATCTGTGGCAACTTAGTAGATGTTGTTAGCATTGACTTAGGGGTTAGTTCCTCATTAGGGATGTTAGCGCACCTCAAAATTGTTGAGTTTGTCAACGTGTCAGTCACCAAATCTGTGATGAATTTATTAGGTAGAATTAAGTAGTCATAGGTATAAGAAAGCAGGTACAAGTGCATAGCTTGAGATTTCTCCAACTCCTACAAATTTAAGGAAAGTGTTTCTATGCTTTATGGAGAAATTATGATTCAAAACTCAAATGCTCATAACTTTTTTCTTAAGCATGAACTTTGGAGTTAGACTTAGATCTGAATTCTGACTCCCTTGTGCAGTGTGACCTTAGGTGACTTATTTAACTTGTCTAAGCCTAAATTTTCTCATTTCTACAATGGAGTTAACCACACCTATCTCGTGAGAGTTTAATTAGATTATGCATTTGAAGCTCTATGTGCTGGGCTGGGCATACATAAGACAATATCCTCTATAAATGAGGATGATAATAACAGCAATAATAGTGATAATAATATGCATATGACCACTGACTTTATTGGTTTTGATTCTACAGATTAAACTTTAAGGCCCCATCACTTTCTGTGAATTTCCATTTCAGGATACAGTATAATATGATTTCTAAAAATGGGAGAACAGTAGCTCAAGATACTTTGTTTCACTATTTTCCCCTGGCCCTTGTGCTACATACAAACAGGGGTAGGGTTTGTAGGAAAAGGAAGCTTAGGAAAGGGTACAAATCTAGGAGTATGAGGTCAGGTTTGGTGCTAAGTCAAATACTGTTCTACTCTCATTTTTTTGTTTGTTTTGTAATTTCTAATTTTCATTTTCAACCTGAAGGCCAGAAGGGACTGAGCTCAACATACTAGAGTCTGAATTTGAGCCTTGCAGTTAGCCTGAGCTCAGTTGGAGGCACAGTGTGGGGTGGCTTTGGAGGTTATGGGCTCAGACTCTAGAATAGGAGAACCTGGGCAAGGCTCTGCTCTTTACTACCTATAAACTAGGTTTTTAACCTTGTAAAGTAGTTTAGTGGAATGTGTGAGGTGATAATGTATGCCTGGCATATTATAACCATCCATTAAAAAGTAGTTGTCATTATTATTACCATAATCTCTTTAAGCTCTCGTGGACTTACCTCACATCTCTGTGTGATGAGGGTCTTAGGGAACTCCCAAGTCTTTTCCAACCCCCAAAGTGCTGTATCTATTAGTTTTCAAATGATATGATATAAAATTCAAGTCACATCTGCAAAGTGGTACCCTACATTTGATTTTACATTACATTTCTAGTTCTTAGTGCATATTTACATAAATTTGTACTTGATAACCCAAAATTTCTCAGGTTTGTCCCCATTTTCCAGATGAGATGGCTTGGCCTTGAAGAGGATAAATTAGTGTCCTATCACCATAGAAAAAGGGAGCAGAAGAAATAAGACAAGGCCATTTCAATTTTCTCTCTTCTCTCTCTTTTTGTTTTTTGTTTGTTTGTTTGTTTTTGGAGATAGAGTCTTGCTCTGTCATCTGAGCCAGAGTGCCATGGCATCAGCCTACCTCATAGCAACCTCAAACTTCTGGGCTCAAGGGATCCTCCTGCCTCAGCCTCCTAAGTAGCTGGGACTACAGGCACACACTACCACACACAGCTAATTTTTTCTATTTTTAATAGAGACAGGGGTCGTTTTTGTTCAGGCTGGTCTCAAACTCCTGACCTTAAACAATCCTGCTGTCTTGGCCCTCCAGAATGCTAGGATTACAGGCATGAGCTATCGCGCTTTCCAACTTTCTCATGTTTTTTTTTTACCTGCAAAGTGCATTTTGCATAAAAAGGAACTGAGTTGACGTGTGGTGTAAAATTTAATGAAGGCAACTGACTGTCCTGAGAAAGTCATTAAAATCCCCATGCCATCTCTCTAATCAAAAGGCTGCCACCCTTCTATTATTTCTTTATTACAACCTTTTATTTTTATTTCTTCAAGTTAAACTGGAGCCTGAGCTATCATATGCCACTTGTTAAAGATTTTTTCAATCAGTGATTTATGCTTTGAAAAAGCAATTTCTTTTTCTTTTTTTTAAATTTATGTTTGTCAGATCCATAGGGTCATTCTTTGAGAAGAAAGGAGAGAGGTCAGAAATTAAATTGGCACATTCTGAAGGCTTAGTTATATTCTCTCTGTACTTAGAAATGTCCAAGAGGTGCTGAACCCTGAGATAATGAGGCTGGTTTTCTTCTGGGACTTTCCAAAACTTTTATTTCATAGTCATCAACTTCATATATAAGTAAAAATGCTTATTTGTGTTTTAGTATTTGCTCTTTGCGCCAAACATCCACTGGCTTTGGGAATAGTAAGATCTCTAACCCAAAGAAAATCCACCAATTCCATTAGTAACACATCCAACTGGATCAAAAAACTGAAGAGTTAGTGAATATTTTATATTGTGGGTTTTTAAAAGATACTTTTGTGTGAATAAAAAAGGACTTTCTCAAAGCTGTTCATTTCAATTTCCTTTTTAATTTGCTCACCAACACCACTTAATCACCTCTGCAACCTACTAGAAGTGCTCACTAGATGGGCTTTAAAAAATTAAACCAGGGTGATTTCTTTTTAGTTATAAATTGGCTTAGCATCTTGTTTTTATCTGGCTTGAAATATTGAAGCAGTAAAATAAAACCACGCTCTTTAATTGAAAGGTGCTTCTGCTATATTCAAACCACAGTGTCAGTCACACGTGTTGTTCAAATTCTTCAGAGCTCCTCAATTACTTAAAAGTATCCTCAGTAATCTGAGCGTTATTTCCTGCCCCACTGCAAAATTTAAAAAACCAATCAGGGCTTTCTCTTCTCTATGGCAACATTTTTTCTCTAAAGAATTTCTTGACACTGTCTTTAGTTCTTGACTTCCAGGATTGTTCCTGACAAATCTCCAGGGATATATCTCAGTGCCTATAGTAGTGTCAAAAGCATGAAGCCACATGTCTAGGTGCTATGACCTTACATTTGATTGCCAGCAATTCACTAGATAAAGTGCTTAAACTGCCATCCACCTAAAGGCTTCCAGAATTTACATTATGCACTTTTGAAAGGGCACACTTTGAATTGAGACCATGTGAGTAGTTCTCATCTCTAGTTGACCTGATCTTGAAAACTTCTGAAAAATATTACATCATGAGTGATCATAGGAATGAAAATGACATTAAGGCATAATTTCAAAATCAGAGAGTATCCTATGCTCAGAGTTTCCTGTGTTTTTGTACAGATCTAAAAAGCACATTTTGTAAATATCTGGTTATCTTTGGTTCAACGTTTCAGCAGGAATTAGTTGCCTAAGAAATGATACCAGACAATGGATAATTTATTCCCTCTTTAGAAATGTTGTACTTGTTTGTTGATTTTTGCTCACTGGATTGGGTTTGTGGTTTAAAGAGAAGTTAATCCTGACTTTCTTAAAACCTATAGAGTTTCAGGATTTCTTAAAGACAATGGCTTTTGATAATCTAATCCAATAAAATTTCCCATGCGTAAGTGTTTTTATAACCTTTTGCTCAAGTTCTTGGACAATGTTCATGGTGTCTATTTAGTTAAAATTGAGAATTGACTAATTATTCAATTATTTTCACTAATAAAAATCATAATTAATATTTCATTTTTCATAGTATTAAGAAATTAACCTAAATTTGTTTTAATGTCTCAATTCATTTTGCCTGTGTAAATGTGTTTTATTGTGTCATTTACTACAGGATTACTGAAATAGTTTATAATGTCTTTTTTCTTTAAAACTTTTATAAATGATATAGGTTTTGTTTGTTTATAATTGTGGATATTTATAGTGTTACATATTTGTGTTACAAATATATTTTTATGTAATTACACAAATGAAAAATGCAGAGATTTCTTTTTTTTATTTTTTAGAGATGGGGTCTTGCTATGTTGCCCAGGCTGGTCTCGAACACCTGGGCTCAAGTGATCCTCCCACCATAGCCTCCCAAAGTGCTGGGATGAATTTCCTAGTTTTCTATGTATTTGATACATTGCATGGAGAAACAGATGAACTATTTTCTCTCTTGATTTTCTAAGTCTAAAAAACAATACTTTATTTTGGCTGAGCTATCATAACAAGTCATCACTGGACCTTAACATCTATCTTTTCTTTGTTTTTATAAACTAAATACCTTCCTCAGAAATCACTGCCTAACCCACTATGAAATTCCTCTAATCAAGTTTTTTATAGATTGAACAAAAAATTATTTTGTTTCAACCTGGATCAGTTCTAGCCTAGAACCTATTTGATTCAAGCAAGAATTTCAATGCAGATTTTGTAACTTAACATCCATTGGTGAAGGAAGAAATTTTTTCTTATTTATATTAGTTCATTTTTCATGGCTTCTTTATAATGTGTCATATGTTATTAGGGATGAGAAAGACTGACATGATAGTGAACCAATTTCTTCTTCTAACAGTTTTAAAGAGTGCTCTCTGAGATTTGATCTTTCTGGATTCTAGCTTTGTTTAGTACTACATTGATTATTACCATTGATGGACAAAAAAGTGCTACTTCAAGACAAAATGCCTATGATATATATGTCCAAACATGGCAGCAATAGCAAGATCATTGCCATTACAGCTAATATTTGACAACTACTCTATTTCCCATACTGTGCTACATACATTTAATATAATTTAATCTTCATAATCTTGTGTAGATTTTTCAGTTGGAAAAACTGAGGTTTAGAGAGGCTAAGAAACTCTCCTTACCTCAAATATCTAGAAAGTGGTGGGGCCAAGATTCCAATTCAGGTCTGTCTGACCCTAAAACCCAGACACTTAACCAGTGTGCCATACCTTGTCTACAAGAAGAGGTGTCAAATGGTATCAGATACCTGTTTTTAGATCAGAATATGGACTGGAGGTATTTCTTCCTATTCTGAAAACTTCAGGTGGGTTGTGATATTTTCTGTCACATACCCAGACATTTCTCTTAAGTTTTTTGATGCACTGTAGGCTATAGCAATAGTGGAGATCAAACTCTTACCTAAAAATCTACCATATAAAAATTACCTATTGGGTCCAGTGTACACTGTTCGGATGAAGGGTAAACTAAAATCCCAGACTTCCCCACTATACAATATATCCATATAATGAAACTCAATTTTTACCCTTTAATTTTATTGAAATAAAAAAAAAATAAAGAAAAATCTACCCTATGAATTCTAATTTGGCTGCAGGTTTGTAATACTATGTATAATTTTGGAAAATTACTGATAGTATATAGAATTGGCATAGAAGAGACATATTACCACATTCCCTGAAGGCTACAGATCCTGCCAACATTTCTCTGATATTACTTCAAGCATCAAGTGACCAAAGTTTTCGAAGCCATTATCTTGATGAATAGAATGATGATTAAGGTACAAAAAGCACTTGTTGCCAAGTCTCTCATGTATTTCCAATAAACATATGATTAGATCAGTAGAATTGGAAAATCTGGTGTTTAGTAGAAAATTAGTATGGCACATAAAAGAACTAAACAGAAAAAGGTAAATTTGGATAAATTCTTCAGAAGTCTTTATATGTAGATTTCATACCATATAGTTGTTTTTACCAGGATAAAATTAGAATTTGTGAAGCATCTTACTGGAATTTCTCCCAGGTAGTTACAGAGGACGAGCATGGGTATTTACTTTGATTTTAAATATGAGTCTGTTGAATCTTCATGATCATAGGACAAGATCACTAACAAAGTAAGAGACAAGTTGTGTGTTCCAATCTTCTTTGTGAAAGGCCTCCCCTTCTGCCTCTTTGACCACATCTTTGAGGTCTACCTTCCCTCTGCAGCCTTATATTTTTGCAGCTAGAGCGCTTTATTGACTTCCACTGCTTATTATCATAACTTCTGACATTGAAGGAAAGGCATTCTCCAGTAATATTCTACTTTGGCAATCCTACTTCCTCTCTAGGAAGACAAGTTAGAATCTGTCATACTAGTATGATACTTAGGCCCCTGCCGTTCCTATGCCGGGCATTGAAATTATGCCAAGGGCGTCACTAGGAGGGAGGACCAAGTTGTCAGGTTAGTGCCACCTGCAAAGTGTGTTGGACTAGAGATCAGAGAGCTCTGAGTCATAGGTCACTCTGGCTTACCCTCGGCACCTGGGTCTGTGGAAAGTTCTTGTACCTTTTATTATAACTTACGGCTATTGAGGCAGAGTGAAAACACTTTAGTAGGCTTCTGAGAAAAATCACTGACACTAGAGTGTCAGAAGCCCCAAATTCTAGTCTAGCTGTAATTTCCTCTGTGATCTTAAGCAACTTACTTGAAACAAAAATGCCTTATTTTAAATTAAGAAAATTATGTTGATTTCTTTTATATTCTGCCTGCTTCTTTTAAACAGTTTTTGAAGATTTTTTTTTTAAAGTTCTTTTAAGTTGTTTTATGGCTGCCATTTTATTTATAGTGAGATATCCAGGTTTCAAAAGTTAAGAGGAAATATTACACTTTTGAAAAGAGTTTCAGAAAAACTGGTTTGGTGACTACAAATCTTAGTTTCTACAACAATCTCCCAAAAAGCCCAGAATCCCTACCTCTTTGTATAATTCATTTCAAAGAACTAATTTGGTTACTTTAGGATTTTTTAAAGGGTTAAATGTACTGAAGGATTTGATGCCAGCTCAAGTCCCTAATGAATGACTTAACAAGGTAGACATGGTAACCAGTTACTTCTCAAATATTCTGGATATATTTTTTTAGTGTGAATACCTTTGCAACTAAGAACTCTGATCTGTAATAGTTTGGTGGTTTTACTGAAAGAGTCATATGTTAAAGATATTTTACAGATACAGGAGCAGTCATTTCTTGGTGTAGGATTTTATAGATGATGTAATCTGTTTCCTAGGTGAGATGTAAATTAACCATCTCTGCCTTTGAACACTTCCTCTGTAGGCCTGCGTGACCTAAAGGTACCCGGTAAATTGTAATTCTTTTACATGGTGTCTTTTAAGGAGACACCCCAATTCCTTTGGCCCCCATCTCCCAACTATTTGACCCCTTGCTTCATTGTTATACTTGGAAGAACATTTGTGTATACCCAATGAAAATGTTTATTTTGACTCTAGATACAGCTCTAGATACAGTATCTAGAGCTGCAGTCCTATATTCAGGTAAGGTAATAATAGGAATGAAAAACATAGATGTGGATAGTCACACCCCCATGAGGATCAGATGTACGTTTAACCGTTTTAAATAAGCCTACTTAAAATTACTAACTGCGTCATATATTCTCTGCAAGAAATTCTTAACTTTTTGGTTAATTTCTATTCTTGGATTGATAGGGCTGCAAAGTGTGTGATACTCTCAAAATAGATGGTAATTGAATTCATACCACTTCATTATTAGGCACCTATTTTCTTCCCAGATTCCTTTGGCAGATAAAACATGATTCTGGCCCACAAGTTTCTATTTTTAAGGCCACTCTCTACAATTGTTGGAATTGTACAGAATTCCTTGTACTCTATAGCTGATGCCAAATGCTAAGCATCAGATTCATAGTAACAGACAGGGTGATGAGCTTAGAAGTCATTATGAGATCATAAACATGTTCATTTTACTCACCTTGTTGAATCCCACCCAAACTTCCTCCAAAAGTTCAGATACCAATTTCTCCTCTCATGTATTATGTCTTTCTATTTGAGTCTGTGTCATAATTCAGTTACCTTCCAAGTACCCCATGAAAAGGCATAGAGCACATGTTCAGGGGTTACAGATACTAAACTGGCAAATTTGGCACACATTAACTTCCTGGAACTGAAATGTCAATGTAGAATATGTGCTTAATTTAAAAGCCCATAACACTGTTTTTAGAACACTGAAATATCCACCCTAAGGAAAGCTTATAAAACCAGGGTCCTTAAAGTTTGTAGATTATACCAAGCAAAACTATACACAGTCTTAAAAATATGCACTTTTGTCAATTCCTATTAATCCAAGGCAGGTGAAGAGGGACATGTGAAGGTCTGAAAGATGAGTTTTGAAATGTGTACTTTTGGAGAGTATGACAATTCGAAAGAAGACAGTACATTTAGGACAATTTTTTGTATCTGCAAACCTTAGTTTCCTAAATTTAAGTACTTGTATCCCATTTCTGAGAGTATTTAATTACATTTTTTAAATAAACAAATGCACAAAATGCATAGTTCTTACAAAAATTATCAGTGCCCTTAGCTTCTACTGCTTAGAACTAGGCAAAATAATTTGAAAGTTTCTCTAATTCTTTATCTCCCATATGTAACATGTCAGCCATGAGTATTTTACTTTACTCTTAAATATATAATTTATAAATAGAAGCAATGTTGATAGACTCGTTTGACTCCCGTCTAGAAATAAACGACTCATTTTGGATTGCATGTTAGAGAGCTTCAAGCTGCTCTAAGTAACAGTCCACGACAATGAGAAAATTGTTATATTATTCATCTAGGCAGCAGGAAATTAAAAAAAAAAGCAAAGTCTGCTCCCTGAGTAACTGGGACCTTTTACATATAACATATCACCACTGGCAAACTTTGTTTGTTTCAGTTCTGAACGCTGAGCAAATGAACTTCCTTCTTACCCCTCATTTTTGTTTTTGTACCTTGTCCTACAGTATGCACATTTTTGGTCATTTAAATAAATGCAGTTGAATATACACATTAATCTAAAAAGTCATCTTAGTTTTTTTAATGACTCTTACAGAGTATTCTGATATTTTCTTGTAGATTATTTCCCTATTTGTAATTTCTTATTTATTCAAAATATATATGTTTGCTTTGAAAATGGGGTTTTCCTTTTGAAAGAAATCCCCTGGAAAAGGGACACCTCTGTTTTCTTTGGGAATGCAGGAAATCAACATGTCCTCTGGCAGTTATCTTTCCTCATAAAATGGCTCGGTAAAAGTGGTGGAATCTTGACCCAAGTGATCTATGGAGGCTTTGCTGATGAATTTGGTGCCCATTGTTGTTCCTCATTGTTTTGAAATTGAAGAGATGAGGGGAGGGAGAGAAGGAGGAAAACACACATTTTTTATCGCAGAAATTATTTAGACCTGCAAAGTTTGTTTCCCTGAGAGGAAAGAGCTTTGTTAGTAGTGACTGCCCAGATCACATGATGCAACCTTTTGACAACTGAGTGTCTGTTGGAGACGTCTGTGAGAGATGACCTTTTGACCTAGGAAGGAATGCTGTGAAGGTGGGAAAGTACTCTCAGCCCTGGCCCAGGAGAGAGCATGGAAAACAGCCCAATCTCCTCTGCTCGCAGGATCTGGCTTGGTTGTAGCTTTGAATTACCTATCAGATGGTTCAAAACGTGAGGGAGTTTCCTAAAATTGTCCCAGGCCGTTACTGTTACTCCTGCCCTCTGAAATGGAGTTAAAAACAAATGTGAGCTATCCTGTAAATGTATGTTGCAAGTGACCTGAGAAGTCTGCCACGTTCTTCTCACCAGCTCACGCGCTAAAACCCATGTCTTTGACCTGTTTTTACTCAGGGAATTAAGCCCATGCACACGGGTTTGGGGGCCTTAGGTGGGTGTGGGAGGAGTGAGGGGAAGAGAATGAGTCCATTGCTGTTAAAAGCATTCCCAGTAGCGATGATCTTCGTAGAAACAAAAATCCATTGTGCAGGGCTGTAATCTGAGAAACTTTCTGTTATCGTGCTTGTTTTACTCACCAACATTGATCCCTGGTACATGTGACCCTTTGAAAAGGAGCACCATGTTGGTGATTCCTCTTATTACTAAATACCATTGTGTTTATAATGGCCATTTATATATGGTTACACTCTATGCCTGTGTGGTTAATAGACATCCTCTGACTCTCTGATGCCACCTGACCAGCACAGGATACAGGCCTTGGCCTCTTGATTACTCTCTTTGCCCTGTCTCTGTCGTTCCTTGATGTCTTCTATGAAAACGAAATAGGGAGCTTAGCATTGCTGAAAATAGGGTAGCACAACTTCTATCAGGGGGGAAAAAAGAAGACAAAAAAGCCTGGCAAAGCCTTGAAAAAAATAGGTTACTTTATTTATTTTTTTCAGTTCCACAATATGTCTGCATGCTTTAGCACTGATTTCTCAGCTAGTTGGGTCCCAGGAGGCCCCATTGAGCCCTGTACTGCTCAGGGAGTTGCAGCTTTATAAAATGGGGGAAAAAAATGTAGTTTGTACGAATTGTTCTTTACCTTGGTTTGGGTTCAGAATGGCAGCTGCACTCCGACTTTGTGTGTGACAGCACAAAGGCCAGCAAAACTGAAAAGCAAGTCAGCAAGTAGAGAGACAAAAGCAACGATCAGCTAATACAGCTCCACATGGCCTGACTAATTTATGAGAAAAAAACTGTTCTGTTCATTGGATCAGCACTCTGAGGAGGCAGGTGGAATTGTAGGAAGTTTTCATTGACTCTCCTGAGCAACTAAGGACGCCACGAGAGATTCTTCTCAGTTTGAACTTTATCAGGGTCTACGCTTAATCAATAGAGTATTGGAAAAAGAATTAATTACTAAAGCAGAATAAAACAGCTGCATTTTAAACTAAGGATCCATCAATTCAGTAATCTTCCAGTTACAGGCTAGGTGCCGTGAGGATTTGACTCCATGTAATGAGGAACCCGGGGAGTTTCCTCATGAACAGGCTGGGAATTCACATTAGCCTGTTTCAGCTATTTGTCATTAGTACAACTCATTTCTCCTCTCCTGCATTACAATTTGTATTTTATGTACTGTGGAACCCAGGAAATTCCCACATTCATGGGGGGTTGAGGGGGGAGGGGGGGCAAGTGCGTTAAGGTGGAAATCATTGTCACCCTGAGAAAGAGTCTTAACCCAGCCCAGGCCTCTCTGTCCTGGAAGCTGCAGCCGCAGGAGGGGTCCGGAGCCAGGACCCTGAGTCCTTTGTGCTCAGGGTGGGGGTCAGGGCCCCGCCTGTGGAAGACGAACTGGTTTGAACCCAGCCTGGAAATGTTTCATCTGTAATTTCCATAATGGTGGATTTCAAGGAGGGCTGAGGAGGGTTATGGGAGATGAATTAGGTTTTTAGTGAGCTCATTAGGAAGCCAAACAGAGTTGAGACGCGAGGCGGTGAGCGGGGCTGTAATCAGTTCTGCTCGCTTTGTTCCCTGCCTTCGGGACATGTTTCGAAAACTTCGTGGCGGGGGCTGTGAGCCGGTGCGGAGGCGAAGCTGCGGTCCTGGTGGCTGACTTGTTGATTTGTAAACCTCTTAATTCATTTTTTTTGTTCAATTTAATCTTTTCTTTCTGAAGGAAAATTAGTTGAATGTTAGCCCTCTTTGCACTATTCACCTCTTAAATTATGCTCATTTTGAAGAGCTTGTTATGCCTGAATAAACATGAAATGACTTGGCATTTTCCCATCAGAGGCACACCCATTTTAACACCATGTATTTACCATTCCTGGAAATGTCTCATTAACTTCTGAAAATCTGCGAGCATGATATTTTGGGCTACTGTAACACACCTCTTGGCAGTCACAGAAGGCAGTTTGGTTAATGCCTCATAATATCCATTTTTATTCTCAACATGAAGAAAGACTCTCTATAGAAAATTGATGCAGTTTGCTCTGCTAATTTTCATGCTCATTCCAATTAATTTAACATGACCCAGATTTTCTTCCTCGGGCTCATCCTGACTAATTAGTAAAGCAACACCTAGAACAAGTTATGTTTAATAACATTGAGGAACACTAGTTGTGAGTGATTTTGATGCTAATAAAGATATTCACTGATGGGACAGATATTTTATGTCAATTATGGTATGTAATTTAGAAGTCCCAATGTGCTGTTTGGAGTATGGAAAGGCTAGCAAATCACTACGGGAGATAATAGTGTTTTTAAGACTTCTGCAGCACCTAAATAACCACTGGGACCAATTACGACGTTATTTATTTATTTATTATTTTTTTAATTTTTTTTTTTTTTTTGGTAGAACTAGCAGTATTGTTAACTGATTCCATGGTAATGAAAGAGGTGGAGTCGTCGCATGACAAACCTGACCCATATTCACCAGGGCCGAGCTTTCAGTACTTACTGAACCTTATCGAGAAAAGAAAAGCAGTCAGGGGCATCAGAAAGCAGCATTTGTTCAAGGAGAAGGAGTGGTTTCTCCACCTCTGTGGTTGGGGTTCTTTCATCGAGTTTTAGTCCGTGCGATGAATCAATTTTCCTGCTCGCAGCGAGGTTGAAGGTGGTGTTGGCTGTGGCAGAGGGGGAGGGTTTCCAGAGCCAAATAATGTTGTTTGACATGAGGGTGGTTTGAAGGGTCTCCGTTTTCTCACAAGGAAGACAGTTGAGGTGAGGCTCTAGGAATGAAGGAAACCACAGGGAAGAATCTTATTTATTACTTTTTAAACAAATATTTCTGCAGTGCCTGCTATGTCCCTGGCGTTATGCTAGGTGCCAGGGAGTATGGAGTAAAATAAATAATAATAATAATAATAATAATAATAAAAAACCCTGTGCCTGCCCTCAGGATGCTTCTGTTCACGGTCAGATGTAAATTTCCCTTTATCTTAAAGTGGTGGACCGGAAAAATTTGGGATGATTCAATGGGGTGTAGAAATGTTATGAAGTTTTATAGGAGGATGGAAAAGTCTGGGCAGATGAGCTCTGAAGTCTCAAGGATAACCATTATGGGATGCAGTCACTTGTGGTGACCCCTATCTCTGCCACTATTACCTGTGTGACCTCGGGCAAATTGCTCAACCTCTCTAAGCCTCAGTTTCTTCATGTGTAAAATGAAAATCATCCCTCAAAGGATGGTGAGAATTAAATGAAGTCATTCATACAGAGCGCTTAGCAGAGTGTCTGGAATAGAGTTAGCGCTCAATAAATATTACTTTGCATAAATGCTGTTGTTATTAGAGAAAATGTTTAGAGTTAAAATTTCTCCAGAGGCTTATGATAGAATATACGCTAATCATTTCTCAATGTTAATTACTATTGTTGAAGTTTGAAATTAGAATTGACCGAAATACTTACTTTTTAAAAATATTACAGATAGGCTTCTTTTTACATCCCTTTTTTAAAAGCACACAGGTCTCCTTGCCTCCTAATTGTTCATTGGTAAGTTTTTTATGGATAGAGTCATTGGCTTCTCATAGGTTAGGGCTTCCATTATTTAGTATTTATTTCCATTTTGCTTTTTTATCTGCTCAATATGGAAAGAGAAAATAATTGGAAAAATTTGTAAGAGTGAGACTAAACATTTTGATAAAAACAAGCAAATTGAAAAATAGGAAATGCAAAAGAAACAATATGATTGATAGTAAAACTGGAAACAATGCTTTATAAAATTGCTGTTTTGGTAGGTAGGTCAACAATGGTCAAATGCTGGATGCAGTTGCTTATTACTCAGGAGGCTACTGGGGAGGCCGAGGTGGGAGGATCACTTGAGGCCAAGAGTTGTGTCGGCTTGGGAAATATAGTGAAACTGCATCTCTAAAAGAAAAAAAATCAAATATTGATAATCTCAGATGGTTCAACCTAATAATATTTATAGACCATAAGTAATGGAAAATGCTTCGGACAAGACAAAAAGTTAACAAAACATTAACTTTTCTTGCCTTATCTGTTAAATGGGGATAATATAATATATGCCCTTTACACTTTGTTGTGGTGATCAATAATTGAAAAAAAATCATTATATAAATGAAGTATTTTTATCCGAGATTATACATTTTTAAGTTTAGAATATAAGTCTTACAATAACTAGTTGAGCAATTATTTTCCTAATGTCTTGGGATTGACATACAGAGGATGTCAACTTCACCTTCCACCAGAATAATACATCGACTAAAGAAAATCTAGATGATTTAGTGGAAATTCTATAGATACAAAATACATTTTCAAAGTGGAATAATCCTCTAGGTTATGTGGTTCTTTTCACATATCATTTAAAATAATACAACGCTTTTGGGAATTCCAAATTTGCTTTAGAATCTTTGAATTTTCACACACAGTAAGACCCAGGTTATCAATACTTGAGGAAGTCGTTCCCAATTGTAGTAGATGTGCACAATGTAAGTTGGCCAGTTACCATTTAGCCATGTGAAGACCCTGTGCTAGGAATAGTTTTACAATTATGAAGTGAAGTTGGCCCCTCTCCAGTGATTACTGACTGGTGGTAGAAATTGTGTTCTACTGGGTCAGCGGTGAATTCCTCACTCCAGTGGTGTCGAGTCAGCTGGTTTTTAATTTGTTATCTTCTCAAGAGTGCATTCACCGACTTTATCACTGAGAAGAATGACTCCCTAGCCTAGTGTGATCAAGATCCGGAAATTTGCTGCATCAGCATATTAAGCTTGGACTGCTGTTTGATTGGTGGCTCTTAGATCTGATCTCACAGCAAAGATGTCAGTTCTCTCATAGGCTGGTTTAGCATAAGTATATGAATAAACCTACTGGGAGAGCAAACCCTTTCTTTTTTTCCTGGGAAATGGTCGAACAAGTTTTCCTTTCAAACAAAAACCTTTACAGTTCCTGTTTTATCAGCTTACAGGACCTGAATAAAGTCATGTTGAAGCCCCTTGAGTTATCTTTCTCTATGGCAGGGTTTGGAGGTATGCTATGGCAGACTCATAATCACATGGCTTTCAGCTCCCTGCTTTTCCAGGAGGAGATGGATGGCAATCAGTGGTAATAGTTCCCACATAGCAGTGCACGGGGCTTTTTGCTTTTGTGCCATTTTGAGATACGAATTCTGGAAGAACAAGGAAAACATTTTTTTTTTTTTCTATTAAGCAGATGCATCTTTCAGCCAGTTGTGACTCTAGTTTCATTTTTTTTCATGTGAATGGGCCTATGAAACGAATGAAAGAAGGAAAGAAAAAGAGAACGAAATGAAACTATTATTGATTATCTAATATGAGCCAAATATTATGCATCTCAAAAGTCAGATGAATCACTTGGCCAGGATTGGGCAATAGTAAGTGATTGCACTTACCCAGGTTCAAAGTCATATTATGACACTGTTTACCACTCATCAAACACACATTTAAAAAATATATAAATTCCATTTCTGTATGGGAATAGAAGCTGCATGGTGCAGTAGGTAGCACAAACTCAAATTCAGGATCCACCTGTGTTACCAGCCAGCCACGTGACTTTAGGCATGTTTCTTAACCTGTCTGGCTTCAGTTTCTGCTTATATTAAATAGAGATAACTATCCCACGGGGTGAGACCTATTGTACCTGGAACATATTTCACACTCCACAAATGTTAGTTCCTGTCCATCTTTATTTGGTGGATTCAGGGATTATCTAAAGGCATGGAGCTGGCTGCAAGGGTTAATATTAATTCCATAGTTTCTATTAATTTTTAATCTTAAAGGGGCTCAGAGCCTTTCATGAATGGTTTCATTGTCCTCTGAAATGGACTAAGACCTCCAGTGTAATATGAGGTTTTATACTTAGTAGGAAGGAGTTAATATAGAATTTCCCAAAAGATTTTTTAAAATATATGTATTAAGAATTATTTTATTGCCTTTTAAATTATTATCAGTATTTCTTCTTTGCAACTTGAACAGTTCTTTGCTAACAATATATCTTATAATTAGATTTGGCCAATGTAGAAAAATACTGTTTAGTAAAATCTGCAAAGTGTATTCTGACCACCCACTTTACATCTTTATGAAATTAAAGAAAATTGTATAAATCAACAGGTTTATAAATATCACTTTGGGCTTCTCCTCACAGCTTCTTTCAAATGTTGCCCCAAATCATTAGACGTTTTCAGAACTTCACTGCAATAACTGGGAGAATCCCCACTCCTACCTGTCCGAATTACATGCTGTACTTTCCACTAAAATCTGTTTTGTTTATGAATATTTAATTTACAATAATTTGCTTAACATTATTTTTATTAACTTTATTGAGATATCATTTCCATAAAAAATGGAACCCATTTAAAGTGTACAGTTTAATGGGTTTTGGTAGTTGTATACACTCATGAGACCAACGCTGTAACCAAGACACTGCACAGTTCCATCTTCACCCAAAAGTTTCCTTGTACCCCATTTTAATCCATCTCTCCCTCTGCTCATGTCCTCAGGGAACCACCAATTTGCTTTGGGTCATTTTGCATTTGTTTGCATTTTTTAGAATTTAATATATTTGGAATCATACAGTATGTGGTCTTTTGTGTTTGGTTTCTTCCACTTAGCATAATCATACATGTTGCATGCATCAGTAGTGTATTCCTTTCTATTGATGAGTGGTACTTCAGTATATGGATATACCACCTTTTGTTTATACATTCATATTGGTTCATTTAAAGAAAGGAAATAACTCACATTTACTGATGCTCCTTTGCTGTATCAGGTACTGCTTGAGGCTAGTTGTCCTGTGTAAAGTTCTTAAGGTTGTTAGTAAGTATAAAGCACTTAGTACAAAGCAGGGACTTAATAAAGAATAGCTCTTACTCTTAACGATTTCATTTAATTTTTACAATTAGCCCCTTAGGTACATACAATTTTCCCCATATCATAGATCAGGAAACTGAGGTTCAGAGGGTTAATCTCTTGACTGAAGTCACACTCCACCAATAAGAAATAGATGTGGGCATGGTCCAAGTACAATGGTATTTACAAATAATTGATCACAACCGGTTACAGATTTCCTTGTTCCTTTTCTACTTCCATTCCTTTACTTAACTATCCTTAAAAAAACCTTTTTTAAAGAGAAAGAAATCTGGAAATTCAATGCTAGATCTGTTTTATTCCACGGCTCATGCTTCTTCCATTGCATCACCATTTTCCCCTAAGAGCATGTGCCTCTGTGTTTACATTGAAGAGGGGTGTCAGGACAGGGCATAGGGACAAGAACCACATGAGAAGTGAGCCTTCCATATACAAAGTAATACTGCTGCCCAAAGGGAAAAAAAATTCAGAAATTCAAAATAAGAAAGGTGAACCAAGTATGTAGGGCACTCTTATAGATGTAGGGCCCGCATTGTTTATTGTCTGTTTCAATAAAGTTGCTTCTTCCATGGAATGTATCTTAACAAGTTAATGCCTTTGAAATTTATGACATGTCATCTGTGTGACCAATTTTCAACTCTGAGCAACGAACATTCTAGACTGCTTCTGTGTTCAAATTTTAGATATAAACCCGCAGAGCATAAAAGCATATTCCAAGAAATAAAAGAGTCAACCAACCATTCCTTTAAATGAAAGGTTAGGCACAAATCATACCTATAATGTATACAAAGTTCGAAGAATGATGTGAAAAAAATAAACAATATGGTTCTTGGACTTGAAGAAGCTTTCTATAATTGAGTAGAAGAAATATAGCAGGTGTGTGTGTGTGTGTGTGTCTGTGTCTGTTTGTGGAAGTTTTCTGGTGTCATTCTGAGTATTAAAGTAAGCCCTGAAAGGTTTCTGCTATCATGCAATAGAATTGAGAATGGAGAAGGACTAATTTTAGTGGGAAGGTCAATTTACTTTCCATAATGCATATCTTTGTAATATAAACAATATAAAATACATCTCAAATGTTTTTTAGTACATATGTTTGTCCATATGCAAGGTGCTAAGATGATATTAATAAGTGGCCTTGAAATCACATTGTTTTAAAGCAATTCAGAAAAGATTATGGGTACCTCTAAGCTCAGCTACTAGGCTTTTATATTTCTCCCAGCATGTTTTTTTTTTTTTTTTGTATTGGGATGCCAAAATCTGCTCTTTTAAAAAATATAACACCTTTATTGAAATGTAATTCATATACTATACAATTCACCCATTTAAAGTTTATAATTTAATGGTTTTTAGTGTACTTACAGAGTCATGCAACCATCAACACAATTTTAGAACATTTTTATCACCCCAAAAGAAACACCATTAGCAGTTCTTTTTCATTTAAAGTGTAGTTTTAAGAGGCCCCTGTGTCTGTGGTTCTTCAGTACATAGGCTACAGGAAGAATAATCAACTTGTGCAATCTTAAATTATTCTTATTAAGTAACCATGTTATTTGTTTCCCTAGGTCTATTAAATGTGTTGTGGGTATCCATTTGCATTCCATTACAAAAAACATACCTGCTTGTTATCAAATAATAGCACTAGATTTATTTAAAACGGTTTTCATAAATGGAATGTCCTAATGCATAATTGCTAGTTTTAAATGTTAGCCATTTAATTTATAAACTTCTTAAACAAATTCAAAGTTTGATTAGGAGACTCTATTGTGTGAAAATGTTCTTCAAAAAATGTATAAAATATAGTTTTTTTTAATAGTTAACAAATATGTTCTAAATCTGGTGTCTTCATGGTTTAAAAAGTATTTACCTAAAACCTGTTGTCAACCTCATGATACTATTGTTCTTTTTTTCTATATGTAGCTATGACTAGCTTCTCTAAAAAATTCCTGAAGGCCATGTTGATAGACACCTCAAACCAGTTGTCTTAGTAAACATTATTATTATTACAGTTAAGAAAGCTATCTTTTCTCTTAAGATACAGGATTATTGTGAAGTTTTTACTTTTTTGTATTATTTAACAATGCCATTTTCAAAGTTTTACTTTTGTTAAAATAGTCTATTGTTTTCATTTTACAATAATTGGTAGAGTGGAAGAAATATTCAAAAACATCTTTTTGTTTTTGTTCTGTTCTTTGAAATGGTATTTACTCATATAAATTCCCAGAGAAATACCATCTTAAGAATTCAAACTGATCAACTATTTTATATCATAAAAATGTATTGTCCCTATTTTTGTTTTAAATAGTAAATGATAATGAAGGACTCTTAAAAATGGAATGTAATAATTTCTGCTACAGCCAGAACTTTGTTTTTTGTTATTCCTTCTAACAGATTTTATTATGGGTTAATATTTGGTTGACAGTTAATGTTTCATTTAATATTAAAGTATGCTGAAAGAGACAGTAACGGTAAAATAAAATCCTATAGTTAATGGTAAAATGAGAATATTATCAATGTATACTGAAATGCACTATATAGATTTGATGTAGTTAATACATTCTTGGAAGCAGATGAATTATATTCTAGTTTTAGTTTAAAATGTTAAAAAATATATTTTATATAAATGGCCTTTTGTCGGAAATTCTTTTTGCAAATATAAAGGCCGTATCTTTCCTTTAAAGACCTGTTGATTCAGAGATGTTAGCCAGCTATCTTTACTAAAACACTTTACAATGCTAAAAATAGTCCACTTCAGTTAAATATGGATATTTTAAAAAAGAAAATCCCAGTTAGACTGCAACAGAAGGACATTTTGTGTGACAATATTTTGCATGATTAAAAATTTAAACAGAATAACAGCTATTTATATTTACAGTTACATGAGAGTAATTACTAAAGCAGACAAAATACTTAGAGCATAATTTAATAATGTTTTCCTCTAGCAAAGGTGCCAAAATTGTTATTTGCATAATTTTCACAATTTGTACTGAAACATAGCTAAGTAAAATTGGGAAGACACTGCTCTTCGACCACCTTTCTTCTTCTAGAGGAGATATGGGAAAGAGATTCCTATATCATAACAACTCATTTTTATAAAATTTTCCATAAAAACCATGACCTTTGTGTCAAACCATTAGGTGAAAGAGATGTGTTCCATTCATACTTTCTCTTTTAGGGTCTTTATTTCAATGGCCAGCCTCAGCCCAACTTCAAGGCTCCTAATTATAACATTTACTGGTTCAAAGATTAACCTTCTGAGAGGGGCATTCTGGGCTGTTGGTAACTTGATCAGGTTGGTCTTCTCTGGGTCTCTCTCTCTTTCTGGTTCTTTGTATCACAGGAGGGAAATGATGGTATCTGGCACATTCCTAGGATGACTTGAAGATAGCAGCCTTCTGTGTTTAGGGCTGAAAGATTGTGAACTCTGTTAGCTGAAATGCCACTCTAGGGAGGTGAATAGAACATTAAAAAAGCTTTAGCTGTGGGTAGTGCAGTGCAAGTAGAGTCAAATTTGAGAGCTGGGACTAGAGTGGACATTTGTCCCTGCTTTCTACCTTAATAAAAGCTGAGTGTTAACTGTGGAAAAGGGCATTTGAGAGATCACTAAAAATGAATCATTAGAGTGCCCAGAAGAGCTTTATTATGATGTACTGTGAATAACTTCAGAACATACTCTGTACTTTTATATGTGCTTATCAGGTAACCGAGTAACAAGTACATTCTTTTATCCTGCACCACAGAGATTAAGCAATCTGCTGAATTAAAATAGCAGAGGAATATACTTTTCTGCTGGATTCAGTCAATATCCTTTAGAGAATTCGGTGGGAGACTTAGCAGAATAGATATCCTTCCTTAAAATATTTTAAAATTTATAAGTGAACTATACATACTTTTAATGGGAAGGAATGAAATATATATTTTTAAAATGAGAATAACCACATCTAGCAAAGAATAGGCTAAGAGCATTGGAAGCTTTCATTCACTTCTGTCATAAAGGATTAGAGGGTTCCAGTCAATAAACAAAGCCATTTTATGGCTCCTAACGGGTAAATTGAGGGGACTGATTTGGTCAAGGACCAGTATGAGGATGTTTCTGTTCAACAGTTAACAGGATTCAACATGATATGGAAAATACAGGCGTGCAAAACTATACTACGACATTCACATTGCCAGCTAAAGCCTAAAACACAGCCACATTTACATATGTGTCCATCTGTCTGTTTTTACACTTTATTTTTCCAACCAGTGGGTGAAGTGGTTTTCATCCAAGCTGCAGTCAGAATTTTTTTTTCACCCACCACTTTCCATTCTATCATATAGATGCATATTTTAAAGTGCATGTTATTTGTCTCTGGACGCACATTTGCACAGCCTTGGCTGGATTTTCCTTTCTCTTCTGGAAGGTTAGCTCATCTCTGTAGGCCTGTCCGCTTTGCAGCTGCCTGTACCAGCCAGGTTGTCTGGGGATCACTCCGTTAGTGAGCAGTTTGTGGCTTTCTCCAGGTTGCAGAAATCCCCCATCGCAGGCCAGGATGAAGCTGCCCCAGCCACAGTCCGGCTGGGCAGCCCAGCCGGTGAGAATGGAAGTGCTTTTGGTCTCTTCAGTGGAGAGCCTGCGTAAATCCTGTGTAAATAGAGGGAGGATAACAAAGAATGAGCCCCTGCAGCTCTGAGCATTTGGAGCCATTTGGGGCTGAATTTGCTAAATGCTGCTTATACCGCCTGAAAAGTTGAAGAGAAAGGAGCATAAAATCCCCTCTTTTTTTCCCTTTCTGCTCATACCCCGGGGGGAGGGTGTTCAGGACCGGGGAAGCCTTAGGTAAGCCGATGAAGACTTGTTTTTTCAGTGCTCTTTTGAGTGTGAAAAAGGTGGCCTGGGTCACTGTCCTCTCTTTAATGTCGGAAAACCCACACAGTTAGTAAATGTTGCATGTAAACGAAAGCATTTCATCTCTTCTGCTTCCCTCCGTGCTAGTGGGCCATGAACTAGTCACTTGAAAAATCACAGAAAAATTTCACTTTAACGTGTCCAGACAGTTAAGCACAGCAGGAGAGTAAAAGAGATCAGTAATTAGCAGGTCTCACTGTTGGCCCCTCACCCTCCCCACGTTTCTGGGTCTGCAGCACCCCCCCACACCCTCACCCCAACTGATCTGATGTGAAAATAGGTGAATTGCACATGGAAAAAGATTTACTTTGCTGACGGTTCTTGGAAAGCAAGTTTTGCAAGGCTATATTCTAATACAGAACTAGGCAAAACCTTCTTCTTCTTCTTTTAAAATCTCATTTGAAATCCTGATGCAGGTTTCTCAGTGGGATGCCCTATATTAAACTCCTGGAAGGTAGTCCCTGACAACCACTGAAAGAAAGTATCTTTTGACTCTTAGGACATTTTAATCCTGTTTTCAAAGTACTATATTAAGAGGAAAAAAAGGCATACAGAAATGATGACAGAAAATTAGTCCACAAAGTACTGTGTGTTATAGTTCCATGACTACACTGTAATTCATTTCTGACTGTAATGTTTCTTAATAACTCAAACAGGCTTGGCCGTGGGCACCCTCTCTCCCAGCTCTCTCTCTTCCCCAGTGGAGTAGGGCAGAGTAGAGATGGAGCACGATTTTCATAAACAATATGGGATATGTGTATCAGATCGTCTCTAAGAAGAACCATGCATATTTGCACACAGCAAAACACTGGGCCTGGTATGGAGCCCATGCCCATGGGGCAAGGAGAGTAGAGGGAGGGAGCCTAAGGCTTGGTGAATCTCCTTCATGGGCACTTTCTTCAAAGCAGATTATATTCTCATCAGGTCCTAATAATATGTCTAGAGGCTCTTGCTACCAGTTTGTGAATTCCACTGACATTTGAGTGTGTACTCTGTGTAAGGGCTTGGGAATTAGAAATTAATAAGGCATTGCTTCTACCTTGCAAAAGCTCACAAACAAACAAATTAGTAAGCAGATAAATTGCAAAACAGAAAAGTGAATAACAGAGGTAAGAACAAACTGCTGAAGAAATAGAAAACATAGTACATTAACTCTGTTGATGGGAGCTGAGGAAAGCTTTATAAAGGAGATTCCTTTTGCACTGGGTTTTGAAGGTTGAATAGGAGTTTGCTGGTAAAGAAGAATGGGAAATGAGGAAAGAAAAAGTAAATATAAAGGGCATTCCAAACTAATGAGAAGGGTTAAAGGCATGGAATCTTGAAAGATTCCTTGTCTCAGAGAAGTCTTGAAAATTCTGCAGATATTCCTGTTTCAAAACCATATTTAATTTGAGCTTTAGGTCCACAGTAAACAATAACAAGCCTGTAGATAATAGACAGACTCATGACTGGATACACTTGTCTGGTCAGTATTTATTTTTAAATGTACTATCACCTAATATCTCTTTGGGACATAAATATGAATATACAGGGCCTCTCTGGTGGGGTTTATTTCCTTAGCAGTGGGGGCTAATGGAGAATCTGGCTTCCCTCTTCCCCCTTCTTCTTGTCCTTCTAGCAGTTTGAGGTGGAGAATAGAGGATGGGCATTGGAGGACAAGTGCCACTCTGCCACTTTCTGTGTGACCTTTGACAAGTTAATTTCTTTGAGTCTCAGTTTTTTAAATCTATGAAATGAAGTTGATGATGATAGTTATTTCATTCATTTGTTGTCAAAGTTAAATAAGAATTGGAACATTGCAAGTGCCCAGTGGAAGTTACTTGTGGTAATGGTAACAATGAAAGTGACAAAGTGTTGATGAAGAAGAGGAGATGATGTTCTAGAGATAGGAAACTGATATTGAAAATACCTATTTAACATTAAATAAAAACACTTTAAGAACTATATAAATTTGTGTGTGTGTATGTATATATATATGTATGACTATAAGCAAAAATATTTTCATCTACACATATATGCTTGTGAGCAAATTGATGATGTATTTTGTTTATTATTATTATTTGGGACAGAGTCTCACTCTGTCACCCTATCTAGAGTGGAGTGGTGTCATCATAGCTCACAGCAACCTCAAACTCCTGGGCTGAAGCGATCTTCTTGCCTCAGCCTCCTGAGTAGCTGGGACTACAGGTGTGTGCAACCAGGTCCAGCTAAGTTTTCTATTTTTTGTAGAGATAGGATCTCACTCTTGCTCAGGCTGGTCTCGAACTCCTGACCTCAAACAGTCCTCATGCCTCGGCATCCCAGAGTGCTAGGATAACAGGCATAAGCCACTGTGTCCAGCTATGATGAAGTATTTTAGACAGCTACAATTTAATTTACATACATATAGGTTTATAATCGCATATAACATATATAAACATCTACGTATTTATGAATATACCTAATTCTTGGAAATGGATTGTTTGGAAAAGAATTGATATTGATATCTATCTATGTATCTATCTGTGTGTTGGTATAGGAAATTAGTGAACTCACATTGTGCAAAATGAAAATGATAATGAATATAGGGCATTTTTATTGCTCAAAAATGAGATGGAAAAAAGCCTTGTTCTTCCAGATGAACTATCACTCTTTATTTACTTAACATATATTTTGTATGAACGTATTTAACTATTAAACTTGGTCTAAAATAAGGAAAAAGTGACAATGAAATAATCCATCACCAAGCTACCCAAAAGAAGTACAAATACTATTAATCAAAATACATATTCATCTGTCCTAATTATTTCTCTGAAGATATATGACTTAGAGGTCAGGTTTAGATGTTTATTTGGCAGTGTGCCAAATGTCATAGAAACATCATTCCATCTTTTAAAAAGTGACTTTAAAGGAGGGGAATATATCATTTTAATCACAGTTCTATGAAGTATTTAATAGCACTGCACAGTGATAGCGTCAAAGCTTGTGAGATCCTGACTATGTGGACAATAAGTTCTTGAATGTTTGTAGCATCTCTGGGCTCTGAGGATCAGTCTGGTGCTGTCCATGCTAGGGTCTCCACTTTGACCATAATAAACCAAATATCAGGGTCCTGAGTCTCAAGGACTGTCACTGTACTGAATGTATCCAAAGCCTTTGCAGGCACTGGCTGACTTTGGGAGAAAGATTTGTACATTTTCTGTTTAAAGCCAACCTGGACCAGCTCTGGCTCTGTCCCAGCCACTGGGCCCCACAACTAATCTAGTGTCTACACTAAGACCTTTCCTGTAGAATCAAGTCTTGTTTGGATCTGTCATTGATAACAGGGTTCAGACAAGGCAATGCTTTGGAAAGTAAAAGTAAAAAGTGAAAATTTACAAAGATACTGTGAGGCTACCAGTGGTGGTAGCACTGACTTGAAGTTGCCATGTCTGGGTTCCAGTTTATTCTTGACTACATAGACCATCTTGATTGTTGCATTGTTTATTTTCTTTTTCTTTTTAAGGACAAGATCTCACTCTGTTGCCCAGGCTAGAGTACAGTGGCATGATCATAGTTCACTATAACCTTGAACACTAGAGCTCAAGTGATCTCCTGCCTCAGCCTCTCATGTGGCTGGGACTACAGGTGTGCACCACTATGCCCAGCACATTTTTTTTATTTTTATTTTTTAGAAACAGGGTCTCACTATGTTGCCAGGCTGGTCTCAAACTCCTGGCCTCAAGCAATCCTCCTGTCTCAGCCTCCCAAAGTGCTAGGTGTGAGCCACCATGCCTGGCAGCATTGGGTTTCTGATAGGACAAGGAGAAGGCCACAGCCCTATGGTATCAGAGTTATCATAGCACATCATCATTGCTTTTAGCATTTCTTTATTCCAAACCATGAAATTGATATCTAAAATATATAGACAGATTTTTGGTGAAATGGAATAACACAAATGCCAGTGAAAGGAAATGACGTCCTTTTGTCTGGGTAGTTTTTATGACCTCGAATTTTATGGATGGGAATTTGTACCTTAGAATCATCCAAGGGTCTTCTCCTAGTTTGCCCATGTCCTTCCTTGATTCGCTGGATACATAGCTATAGGTATGGATTTTGCCGACACCTGGATCCCCACAGGATCCCAGGATTTAGCTTCCTGCAGCCAGACTCTCTCTCATCATTGCTCTTTTGGGTAGGTTCATGCTGGAGCTACCTACCAGAGCAGTGCCCTGCTCTGAGCGTAATCCGCTCAGCTAAGGAAAGCATGTGTGACTTTCTCAAGAGCATGGGTGTAAATCCAGCTAGAGATGCTCTCAAAATACTTCAGAGTCTTTAAACAGGAGGGGGACCCAGAGATTAGATTCAGGCCACAACAAAGGACAGCACACTAAGGAATGTTCTCTGTGCTTTATGGCAGTGGTTCTCAAGCTGGAGTGGGCATTAAAATCACGTGGAGAGCTTATTAACACACAGCCTGGGCCCTACACCCAGAGTTTCAGATTCAGTCCGTCTGGGGTGGGGCTGAGAATTTGCATTTCTCACAATTTCTTAGCCGATGCTAATGGTGCTAGTCTAATTTTGAGAGATGATGTTCTACTGCTTCTTTCTTTCTGTGTAAGCTTTACCTCCAGATTAGGATGGAGTTATATTGTGATGGCCAATACACGTGGTGGAAAATACTGTGGCTTTCCTACAGTGAATAAGGCCCAAGCCAGATGGTAGTTACTTTCCATGACCACTAACCTCATGCATGGGAGTGAAGTGGAATTTTAACTACCTACCTGTTCCTGAGGTTGCATCTCATTTCAAGTTAGATCATCTAGTTCAGTGGCTTCCAAAAGCCAGTTAAAGAACCAGTGCTAGCCTGATTGTATAAGTAAACCAAGAAACTTGTTAAATGTACAAATTTCTGGTCCCTGGCATAGATATTTTGATTCAGTAAGTCTGGGATGAAGCCTGGGACCTGTGTTTTTAACAGTCTTCCCTGATCATTGATCATTTAATCCACTGCAAATTTGTCCATCCACGGGTCTTGAGTATTTCTTTCCATGATCACACACAATATGTTCCACTAATGCACATCTATTTTGAGTACGTTTGCCTAAAATTTAGACTATGCCCTTGGTCAAAGGATTAACAACTTTTTAAAAGAAGCATGCTCAGTATGTCTTTTCCTTTTCTTTCTTTTTTTTTTTTTTGAGACAGAGTCTCACTCTGTTGCCCTGGCTAGAGTGCAGTGGCGTCATTACAGCTCACTGCAACCTCAAACTCCTGGGTTCAAACAATCCTCCTGCCTCAGCCTCGCAAGTAGCTGGGACTAGAGGTGCACATAGTGATGCTTGACTAATTTTTCTATTTTTAATAAAATCGGGGTCTCACTCTTGCTCAGACTGGTCTTGAACTCTTGAGCTCAAGCTATCCTCCTGCCTTGGCCTCCCAGAGTGCTAGGATTATAGACATGAGCCACTGCACCCTACCCAGTATTTCTTTATTTAGCTTTTCATCCTCAAAAGGTGGCAATGCTGGTGGAATGGCCTTTGGTTCAGCTCTTCAAAAAAACCCTATGGGTACTGAGCTCTTCAAAGAAGTACCATTCCTGGCACGTTTGATAGCAACTGTGTGCACACAGGAAACACACCCAGCTGCTCCAGAGGAACAGGCCTCCCCGCTTTAGGTACCATAATAAGTGCAGTTGCCCCAGTGTGGGGATAGTTAAAAAAAGGGGGAAGGCCCTTGAAGAAGGTCATTGTTAAGTTCATTCACTCACCCAACAGACAATCACTGGGCATCTGCTCAGAGTCAGGCATGGAGGTACGCTCTCAGGATCAAACAAGAAACAGTTACAGCCCCCAAAGATCCCACAGTTTTGAATCCTAACTGCAGATGCAGTTAGGAGACACACATTATTATCTCTCATACCTTTTTTGGCACATGCATTTGTGCCGATAGACACACCCTTTTCGGCACATGCACTCATTTGGCACATGTGCCAAGGATTGCCAACTATCTCACACACACACAGCCCTGACAAACAAATGTCCTCTTTGAGTTACTAACTCTTATATAATCTGGCAGTTCACACAGTTGCTGTTCAAAAATGTCCTTTAAAAAAAAAAAAAAAAGACAGAGCTCTGCACTCTGTCTGGAGTGCAATGGCTCCATCATAGCTCACTACAACCTCAACCTCAAACGCCTGGGCTCAGATAATCCCCTTACCTCAGCCTCCCAAGTAGCTGGAAGTACAGGCATGCGCCACCATGCCTGGCTAATTGTTTAGTGTTTTGTAGAAATGGGGTCTTGCTATGTTGTTAGGCTGGTCTTGAACTCCTGGCCTCGAGCAATCCTCCCGCCTTGGCTTCCCAAAGTGCTAGGATTATAGGGATGAGCCACCATACCCAACCTCAAAAATGTTCTTTATGCTATCGTTTGTGTTCTTTGCTGGAGTTGGTCCACGGTCCCTTGGACAAAAAAAGCAATTGTACTTATTGTTGTATTTGGGAGAGGAAAATTCCTCTCTTTATAGAGGTATAAATAGTAATATTAGTTTTAAGGTCTTATATCCAATATCTAGTTATTAATACAAAACTAGACACATTTTTATTTATAATTTTTTTACACTGGATCTAAATTCAAATATTTTACAACACTTATATAAAATGGACTGCTTTATATTAAAATTCATGTAATACTCCTGTCTTCTCTGTTTTAAATCAGTCATCAAAGGATGCACAATCTAGCTATATTTTTTTCTCAGCTAAATATAGTGAATCATGTAGTTTGAAGGTGTTACCAGCCTTCTTTGCTTTTAAGCAAGAAAAAATGCGCTGTGGAAATGCTCTCTCTCATTTTTAAGGTCATTGATTGGGTTAAAAAGGCAAATGGCTTTTTTCGTTGAACTGTCTTCAATTAAGCCATTAACCTTTAAAATAAGGCTATTCAAAAATCTATCAAAAAAAGCTAAATGAGATTTTAACAAAATCCTGACAATTTCAGCTTAAACATATACACAGAAACCATATGTGCTTAGGAAGAAATATATACACACAGGCATTGTTTACAGAGTGTGTTTTTATATTTGGAAGACATTGAAGGAAGAGTTATTCCATACATACATTATCTGAAATGTACATTCAGATAGCCCACATAGATTTCACACTAAGAGACAAAGATATCTTTATCCGTGGTGGGTAGACAGACAGACTGACTGACTTCAAACTTGCACTTGCAGTGTGGATTTTTTTTTTTTTCCTCATCTCCGGGTACTGCTTTTCAAAATCGCCTCGGGCTACAGAACAGCACCTCAGATCCCCAAGGCCCACTGCCTGGCTCCTAATAGCCACTCTCCATCTGTGTCACATGAACAGCTGATGAGATCGCTCCAGTGTCTGTATTTTGGAGAGCACATCCACCCAGGTTAAAATGCTGGGGTTGCCAAGGAGCAGTCAGAAGCCATTAGTGTGGGTGAGAATTTGCCTTGCAGCAGTTCCTTGGCATGGTGGAAAGCGTGTGCACGTGTCCCCGCGAGAGCTCGGGGGTGTGTGTATGTGTCTCCTCGTGCAGGCGACCCCCTGGTGTCCATGGGTGTGCGGGGAGGGTAGAGAAATGAGGACTACACTTCACATACCCAGTATTCAAAAAGTCAAATGCCTTTTGTTTCTCCGCACATTGATTCGTTCTTTGACTATTTGGGGCCCTTTTTTTTTTTTTTAATCTTTTTTTTTTTTTTTATCATAACAGAAGGCAAAGAAAAAGAGAACAGCAACTTCGGGGTCATGCTCTAGTGTTTGGGCAGATGGAAGGGAGCTGCTTTGCCTTGGGGCAGGGTGGTTGTAATGAAGTGGCCTGTCAGTCTGTAAATAGTGAGGGTCATCTCTTCCATGTGATGGAGGGTATCGCATTGCAGTGAAAATGGAAATGTCAATAAAATTAATCTGCCAGCTCTTTGCTGTGGCTTTTCTGCTTCTCTGGTCAGAAAAGGTTGAGGGTTTTTTTTCGGCAAGAAAGAAAAACCACAGGTACAGGGGAGCCCACAGAGCAGACCTGGAAGTTAGAATTCCAGCGGCCGGGTGGGCAGGGTGGCTGTGTCATAGCTCAGTCTGAAAGGAGGGAACTGGTGGAGCTGTGGCATTCCTCGGGAAGCTACAGAGCGTCCAGCTCAGGCTACATTGAGCACAGAGTTTATTGTTTTAGGCTTTCTTGGACAAGGTTTTTACTTAGCATGGGATTTATGGCATTTACTGTTAATGAATGTCTATTCTTAAATTACAAAAACCCCCATCTCAGCGCAATTCCCAGATGTCCTTCCAGGACCCCGGCTTCTTAAACACCAGCAGGGAGCATAAACTCTCCACTTCTCTGTTTTCCTCTTTCGTGTGGCTCCAGGCTAATGATGTGCAAGGAAAACACAGCCATCTATAAAGCCCCAGTGCTGTCCCCGTATTCTTCATTTATTTTGCATTTGATTATGCCACAAGTCGGATCTTGTTTCTTTCCTTTTTTTAAAGTTATTAGTTCAAATATTAATGTAGGGATATGGCATATATTGCTGCTCTTGATTGATGCCTTCCCAAAAACAGGAAGACGTGCTCGTATGAATTTTAAGAAAGTAGGGGTCCTGCAATGCCTTGCCAGAAGAGTTTTTCAGATACATAATTTAGATGCCCTCCAGGCAGGCTTTCAAGGCATTTTTGCCGGAGGGCAAGAAAAAATAACTATGACTGTTAAAAGTAAATGATTTTTGCTAATGCACAATTAATGCCAGAGAAAAGCACAGAAGAGAAAGATGTTGATAGAAACTTCTGATTAAGTGAGCACCCTACCTTGATGTGTATCTTTTTTTTTTTCCCCCATGATAATGATCAGTGGTGCAGAGAGCTAAAAGTTTTCATGTCATGCAAATACCGAGTGCAGGGTCACATGAGGAGTGTGCGAATGTGCGTGCTTAGGAGGTGACAGCTCTAGGAGGGGCTGAGCAGGCAGTGCGTTATGTGCAATGAACAGTGACACAGTTACTGTCACCTATGCAGGCAGCCTAGAATATATAGACTACAGAACATTTAACTTGATTACCCTACAGTATGTGTTCACTATGGGCATGGGGATGCATTTCCACTGAATGGGTTTTCTGATGGCGGTTTTCCCACATTGGATTCCATAATTGACAAAGAGCTACTGCGCTGTGTCAAGTGCACAATTATAATTGAATTAATGATATGGGCAAGTGTGAGACACACAAAATTAACATTTGAAGAGGCCTGGTTTAATTTTGTCTTTTACATATTTGTGTCTCCAATTATACTTTAATGAAAGAGAATATACCCGCTTAATGGATTTCTTTCAACAAGCTTAGCTGAGCTCATCATTAGCTGCACATTGTTGTTGGCACCCTTGCCATGTTTTCTCTAATGTATTTTTATTTCTTTCTACTAGGGGATGGTTTAGACAACAGTGTAGCTTCACCTGGTACAGGTGACGATGATGATCCGGACAAGGACAAAAAACGCCAGAAGAAAAGAGGCATTTTCCCCAAAGTAGCAACAAATATCATGAGAGCTTGGCTCTTCCAGCATCTCACAGTAAGTCAAGATGAAAGAGAAAAAACAAAAAAAGTTTTTGTTGTTTTGCTGAGTTCTCCTAGCAAGTTATATGGTGTCATACAGATTTTTTAAAATAAATGTCAATTTTCTCTTTCTAAAGATCTGATGACTAACAAAGCAGTTAACATTTTATCAACTATTACCATTCAAAAAGCGCCCTCTATAAAGTAGCAGATTTTTGTTTTAAGAGGCCTGTAATGGACTTTATTCAATATGATCTAGGACCCTAAACAGTATATATAAGTAAATTTGTTATTTATGCTAAAAGGTATGAGAGCAACTTCAGATAATGCAACTGCAACCAAGGGAAATGGCTGTAAGGAGCTCATGCATCTGCTCACATTGCTTATCACACTATTAACGAAAGCTGTTTCCTCTAGGAGGTAAAAAAAGCACCCTGCCACATACGCGTCCACGCTCCCAGTATCAGGCGCTCCTTTACTCGCCGGAACAGTTTACAAACGTGTCATGTATTTATATGAGAAATGCAGAAGGATTATAGGTGCTATAATGCCTTTGTTTGTAAGGTGGACATTAAAGATTCTTTCTTAGCTATTCAAGTCCATTATCTTAAAAGCTAACCCTATTTACTTCTGGGAAAGGTTTAACCATTGCAACATTTTTTTTTAAAGTAACAATTTATCTTTATCCTCCTGTTTGCAATTGGTTTTATGTGTCAAATACATACTGTTGACTGTAAGACTCTCATGACAAAAAAAAAATACAATATATTTTTACAGAGGAACTAGTCATGCTTATATTTTACTGTGCATTGGGAAATTCAGGGAAAATGGTAAAAAATTGCAGAAGGTGTTTCTTGCTATAATATTGTTTTCAGGCCATTCTCTTTAGGGTAATACTTAAAAATAGAGTAGCACGTTGAAAGTTGAAGGTCTTCTTTGATTATCCAACTTGTGTGTCGCCATGCCGAATGACATTAGTTACAGTGTCATGGGTCCAGGACAAGGTTCCACTTTTATTTATGGCGGTGGTTGCTGATCTGCTCTGCTCACAGAGCTGCAAAGGGCAGGGGGTGGAGCGGTGGTGGGGAGGGAAAAGTGATAGATTCACATTCCTAAATCGGCCATTTTGATGTAAGGACATTAGTAGCAAACTAAGGTGTATCGATCTGGCCTGTGGTGTCAGGATTAGCTGGGAGAACCAACGAGGCTGCCGTGGTAGTGGTTATTCTTGCCTTGCAGCTATGGCCATTTCAAAGGTCAGGGCCCTGCACTGACTCGGCTCAGAGGAATTAGACAGAACATGCGGTCTCTGGGCTGATTACTTAACCAAAGACAAAATAATGAGTCCTAAGCAAATACTGACTAATTGAAAGGGCTGTAAATCCATTACATATTGGTCAGGGATAATCAGGAGTATTTAATCACTTTTATCTATTCAGGAGCACTGAAGCTGCAACAGCAAAGCCCTGAACCTTGCCATGTGGTCATTATTCTCATCATTATCAAAATTACTTCACAGCTGTTCTTTGCTACATCACCTCAGCTGGAGATTTACTAACCTGTAAAATGTTTTTAATTTGGAAGTCGAGTGAGTGTGAGGGGAGGGGTTTCTCATTTTTAACTGCAGGTTTGTTTGGTTAGAGTAGCAACTAAGAGAGGCAGGGTAGCTAGCAGCGGATGGCAGGCAAGCTGCTTTCTCCTGACCAGCTCACCTGTCCCGTCTCCTCCCTCTGTCTTCCTTCGTGCTCCGCCTTTCCTGGTAGAAAATAAAGACTTCGACAGTTACTTTCCAAGCAGACAATCTACATGGGTTTTCAGCCTCCCTGTCATCAAAACCAGTGTTACAGAACAATAGAACCGCTAGAGAATTTGGCTGCTCTGTTTACAGATGAGGAAACTGAGACTAAGGAAAGGAAGCGGCCAGCTGGGAAGAAGCTGAGAGCAAGTCCCCAACTCTGGGCTTTTCCCCCACTAGGATGACTTTGCCGAAATGATTAGCGCCTTTGAGAGCTGCATGGAAATCTCACGATCTCCCTCGGTCTGCCATCAGTACACTCAGAGTCAAAGAGGGGAGATATGGAGAGGCCAAGTGCTGTTTTCTTTACTTATTTTTAAAGCTCTCTGCTACCCCAGCCTTTCTGCGTAGAGAAGACTGTCCACCCGTGTTCTGGGAGTAGAATCTCACGTGGAAGCGTCAGGAGCGGTTGGTGCCTGTCTCCCACCTCCCTGCCCAGGACTGTGCCCACCACCGCGTGCCCAGCCACTGGCTGAGATTTGTGGGTGCCCAGTGATTCCCGGGCACTTGGTGTAGCTCTCCTGTGCCACAAAACCCACTGTGAGGGCATATCCCCACTCCCAGAGTGCTTTCATCTAGTTAAATGTACGCAAGTCTTTGTGCAGAATTCTCTGTCCAGCTACAAATTTTAATGAATGCCTCTCCTTCGGATGGGGAGAGAGAACTCAAATAGCCTGAGCCGGGGGAGTTGGGAAGTGTGCATTTCAAGTTCAGTGTTCTTCTGTACTGGCTGAACCTCAGTTGAGTCCATTAAGTTCCCTAGACCTTCTTTTCCCCCGTTGTTTTCCATTGAGAGGGACACATTGCAGGATCGATAGGCTCCTCTCCCATGCCCCTTTCATCATTTCCTCCCACCGGCTTTGTCTCCCATCTTTCTCTTCTGCTCCCTGCCTTTTCTACACCTCCCTTGTATCTTACAGAAATTCTCCTCGGCTTTCTCTTTGCAAATGTTTTCCCTCTTCATCCACACTCACCCCCACTGCAGAGAAGAGGTTCAGTAACTTTGATGAGGATCGTCCTGTAAAACTTTTACTTTCCAATCTTTAATGAGCTGAAAGATTTACTCAGCTGTAATTCTGAGCTCAGAAACCAAGAATAGAGACCCCTAACTAGCGACATGTTAATTTAGATCTTCTTTTCTTACATGCACTAACAGGCATGAGGAAGTCCTTGGAAATAGAGATTCCCCAGTATATTTTTCTGTCATTTAATTAATTTCAACTTTCAAAGTGAAATGTTGGCTCTAGCTCACTGAAAATAGATGTAGCCTAAATTATTATTTCATGTAAATTTCTTTACAAGTGCATGATTCAATGTGCATTCCTCCATTATTAGTCTCTTTAACATTATTTCAAACTGGTTTGTTCCCTTTTGTGCAGTCTGACCTGTTCTTGTATTACAATAATCCCCGATGTACCCTTTTTTCTTTCTTTTTTAAAAAAGAAGCTAATTGAATTATCTCATTATTTTAATTTGTTAAGCAAATGTATTTTGCATCTCAGGATGTGTTCTTAAAGAAGGGGGCTGCTAAGGCTTTGCCCCCTGAATGGGCCATTGGCCCATTTTGACATTCATGCATTCATTAACTAGCAGAACATAAAAGAACTCTGGTTGTATTTTTTTTTTCCAAACACCCAACCAGCATGGAGCAACTTTTCCCAATAAGCCACAGGGGTCTCTCTACATATGTTCTCAACTGCAAGCTATTGTCACCTATTCTGAATACCTCAAAAGGCCCAGAGGGGAAAAAAACCCACCTCAACAAAGGCCAACTGTAGCAATTGTTAAGTCTTAGTCTCAATATGACAAAAATCAGTCACCTTCAGTTTTCTTGGAAGAACAAGTTCCACTACAACTGTTACAGTTAAAACAATCTCTCAAATTCCTATGCACCACCAACTTTAGGGGCAAAGGTAACAAACTTGCAGCTAATGGATTATATTAAGGAAAATATTTAAATCCAAAGTGGCATTAAAAAAAAACACAAGTTATTTGATGAATTGAAGAGTTTCCATATTCAGAGTTAAGCACTTTAAATTTGGTTGATCTGAGGCTAAATAATTACTTTCTAGTTTCTAACTACAGATTTTCAAAATTTTCTTTAGAAAAATCCCCTCTAAAAAACTCACAATAATTTTAAGAAAATCGATCCTTTTTTTTTTTTTAGAGACTTGACTAGCGAAAGCATCATATATACCACTACCCTCTTCCATTGGCTTATGGCTGTGCCTGGCTTCTCAGCCTAAGAAATCTAGTGAAGATTGAAGAAAGGCTCTGTTAGAAATGTATATGCTTTTGCTGGAAAGTACCCAGTGGCAAAAATAAAAAACTTAGGGAAATCCTAGGGAAGTATATGCCTTTTGCTAACACATGGAGATTATGATATCATAAAAGTAAGCCTGCCATTACAACTGTTTTTATTTGACTTCAAAGATAGTTAAAGAAAGAAACAGCAAGAAATAATACCCAGGCTGACGGTTTATTCATAACCATGAAAAACTCCTTCACGCCAAGAAGCCCTTAGTGTGCTTGATTAGGCTCTCAGGCACCTCCACTTGCCACCTTCAAGAGCTCCCCTGGTTGTGCTGCAAAGAATATATTTGATCATGGAATAAAAACAGGAAGGGCTCACACACAAAGGCACCACTTGGTCATACCAGTTTCTGACTAAAGGTCTTCTTATTTGAAAACATAGGGATAAAGCTCACACTTAGGAGATGTGGGACTTCTTTAAAAAATATGTGTGAAGAATCAGACGCAAATTTTATTTAAAAGTGATATGATGTCACATAGCCTTCTTGAAACTGCAGTTCTGAAATCCCTCCCTTTTGTTCCTGGCAAAAGGCTTTGTCCCCTCTCTATGGATACTCTGGGGAGGGATGAAGCCTGCCTCTCAGGTGTATACTCATTTCCCTCCTTGCATATTAGAATCTGTTTTATAGGAATTTTTGTAAAGGTCTGGGTTTGGTAATAAACATGGGTTTTAAAGTGTGTCGTTCTACAGAGACATTGCACCCAAGTTATGAATAGATACAGTTCCATGTTACATTAGAAAAACATGGATCTCTTCTCCAGGGAGTTCATCAAGACCACATGACAGTAAACGTAGTCATCTTAAATTTGTTATTGTGATGTGTATGTGTACATGCACACACCTACACACATGGGAGGGAGGGAGGGAGGGAGACAGAGAGAGACTTAGACTATCTTACCTTTTAACTAGTTTTCTTCCTCTTGTGAAGATGCAGATGGCTCCTTTTCTTAAATGAGGCAGTGCGGCGTAGAGGTTAAGAGCATAGAGCCTGGAATCTGCAGCACAGTAGGTTTTTGATCTTGAGCCATTACCCTCTCTAAGCCTCATTTTCCATATCTGTTGAATGAGGATAATTCTAGACCCACCTTAGTACGGTTATTGTAAAGATTAAATGAAATATTGCAAACCGCTCAGCCCCACGCCTAGCTCTTACAGTAAGTAGCTAATATAAAGCCACTATAATACTTATTTTAATTTAGTTAAATGGCTAGCACGAGGCTTTGACCAACAGACCCAGGTATCTAAAGTTATGACATTCATTCTTGCGACTGTGTGAGGTGGGAAGACCAGATTTTGCCAAATAAATCCAAATACCTCTCATAGGAGAGAACATGGCCCAAACCCCACCTTCTACAGCCACTGAATGCTAGGGGACAGCATCCAAGAGTGCTGGTGCCAATGAAAGCCAGAGCATCCTGGTGAGCCTGCCGGGATGGGTGGGAGGTGGAGAAGAAACTGGTTAGGGAATAGCTTAGAATGCTTCAGCTGGGCCTAATTTTGGAAGAGAATGCTCCCTTTTCACCATATGAGTTCCACTATGTGAACAGAATCTGGAGTTGCCCGCTTCCCTAGAGTGTGAAGGTCTAGGCTATCTGTGAGACAGCGTGGCATGATTACAAAAAAAAAAAAAAAAAAGGAGTCACCAAATGTGAAATTCGAAGACTTGGGTTTGAACTCTGTGATCTTGGGTTAGTTATTCAACCTCTCTGAACCTAGTTCTTAACCTTCAAAATGAAAATAGTAAATATAGCACCCTACTTAGGTTGAGTTGCTGTGTGGTTCAGATAATGCAGTCGATGTGTAAACTGTCATGTGCTGCACAAATGTCAAGTATTTTGGTCTTTTCCTTGTGTGCTTGGGATTCCAACTGCTTGAGGCCTCCAGTGTGTTGGGGAATGCCCGAGGGTTAGAGATATAGTGCTGCCCACCTTGCTCATCTCTCCCCCTATTTCTCCACTTGTCCACTTCCACAAGTGTATCCATGGAGACACTGTGGTAATTTCTATTATTAGACATCTTTTTAAAGACCTTGAATGGTTAATCGAATCAGTATTTCGTGGACATTAGTTACTTCTATTTGGAAATTAGTGCCTTCGTGATTCCGAGACTGGTCTACTTAATACTAATAGCTATGGGCCAAATTAATACCAAATATGAAATGTTGGCCTTACTTATGCAGTGAGAGATGGCCTTTCTCATATTCAGAGATGCGAATGTGCACTGAATGCAAGTGGGGCTCATGGGCTAAGAAATACTTCTGTGGAGATGCACATGCCGAGCACACAGCTGAGACACACCAGCAGGGAGAGCTTCCCGCAAACATGCGGCAGAGTGGGGCCGCCCCTGGCCTTAGCCTTTGCATTGTTTTCCTGCTTGCCAGGAGAAAACATCTGTGAATTATTTGAATGGAACCTTATACTGGAGAGCGTCTGAGCTGGTGTCATCTCTGTTTAATTTCAGGAAATGATGTCACAATGCATTAAATAACAATGCTGGGTGATTTGTTTTCCTGTGGACATGCTGTCCTAAGCATTCCTCTTCTCTTGCAGTGTTTCCAATTAGCTGTATGCTTGAGTGTTCTTCCTATTTCCTAATGATTTTGAGGGGTGGGGGTGGGAGATTTGGATAGAAAGAGGGGTAATTTCAGAGGTTGCCAGGGTTCAGGGCTAATGGCACATCCATCATGTCTTTATTGAGACAGGAGGGTTCTGAGCATTGGGACTATGATCACCAGTGGCAACCTACAACAGTCTTGGTTGGTTTTAAAGAATATCTAAAAAAGAAAGCCTGAAGGTTCTGATGGTAGCTGCCCAAAGAGCCGCTAGATAATTTTAATAGTGACCTGCCTACTGTAGCTTCTGCCTTTATCAAAGTTTCCGTGCACTCCCTTCTTCAGTAAAGAATAGAGGACATAAGTCAATTCTGTGTGCCATCTGTCGTCGTTTTTACAATTTCTCAAATTAAAGAGACAGGCCAAAAATTTAATGTTGTGTTGAATCCTAGAAACTCCTCTAGAAGACAGAAAATTGCAACTGAATTTACTTTGCCTCTCTTGAGGAGAAAAAGATTGCATACTGCTGTGTCATAACCTTTTGCTTGTAGTCCCAATTTGGTGTTTAAAATTGGATTAGGAGGGCTTCTGCATGGGAAAGACCGATGTGTTTGGGATTCAGCAGCCTTTGTTCACGTGGTTCTGAATGACATTGAGGTGAAGTCGCCAGTGCAGTGGTGGTGCGATGGCTTTTCGTGGGGGTGATGACATGTGTGGTCTCCTCTATGCAAAAACATGTCACAGTACATCAGATAGTCCCATTTAAAAGAAGCTCACCTGAGATAGACTATGAAAATTACCTCCCAGATTATAAACTGCTAAGTGACAGACACATTTTAAAAATAAGTAAATGATAGGCAGAGCACAGAGGGATTTTAGGACAGGGAAACGACTCAACGTGATACTGTAATGGTGGATACATGTCATTATACATTTGTCCAAACCCATAGCATGTGCAACACCGAGTGAACCCAAATGTAAGCTGTGGACTCTGGATGATAATGATGCATCAACGTAACAAATTTGACTGTAACAAACGTACCACTCTGGTAGGGGACGTTGATAACCGGGGAAGCTATGTATGTGTGGGGGCAGGAAGCATATGTGAAATCTCTGTACCTTCCTCTCAGTTTTGGTGTGAGCTTAAACTAATCTAAAAAATAAAATCTACTTAAAAAAAACCACACAGATAATTGAGTGAGAAGATTGAAGAATGAAATGCTTATTAAATTACCATCAAAAAGAAACTAAAATAGTTATTAGCTCAAAGTTTAGCATCCCATTTCATAAAATATCACTCCGAGTACAATTGTTTAAAAATACGTTAAAGAATTCAAGGAGATGGGGAATTGAGGACCCTTGAATAAAGGAAAATAGAAGGCATGTGCATATTGAATATTCAGCTATTTAAAAACTCTAAGAATAGAGTGCCATTAAATGCTGTTTAGTGAAATCCCTGAATATTCATTCAGATCATAGGGAAAATTTCCATTTCTTCATTCTACATGACCACGGTTTGCAAGCGTATTCTGAGGCGAAGTGGAGTTACTGAGAATTAAAGGCTAAGTTGACTGGGTTATGAGAACACTGTCCCTCAGATTGGCCACAGCATAGGGTCATAAAGTGACCTTACCGTTCAGAACTAATTTTGATTTTAGAGAGGATTACTGCACAGATTTCAGAGGACTCCTGGAAATGTCCTCTCTTCTCCGTGCTATAGTCTGTTTTTGCAATTTGGAACAGATTATGAAGTGTAAAGATGATATCCAGCCCCATTTCTCCTGTTAAGAAATAGTGACTTGGGCAGGAAGCATTAGGTTGGTTGAATGGAATTTGCCTTGTTACATTTATGTGCTGCGTGCCACTTTCTAAATTGATTGGCAGCAGTTGTTTACCGTATGCAAAGTAATCACTGGCACCCTTTAAAGGTGTATTATCTTCTTAAAACATAATAGTAATGCCATTTTCATGCTTTTACATTTGCTATTCATATTCTGAACTGCCAAGTCCCAAATCTGCCAGAACTAATTTAAGTTGTTTTTATCTAATAGTGGATACGTTGTCAAGTCACAATATAATGGCAGATAATTTCTCTTAAACTATAGTTTTACTTCTTGGTTATAATAGATAACATGAATATTTGTTGAATCTGACTTGATTGTCCACACACACAAAAATTACAACTCAAAAGATATCGTGGGATTCTGAAATGACAAAAAAATGAAGAGAATATTATCTAGTTATTCTGAGCATTATAGAAAATTAACAAGGGCCACTAATCAGCCCTCTTCCTACTCTCCCCCCCGCCAAATTTACTCGTATCTTGTTTGCCTAACATAGCCAGATAATGAAGATCAACCCTTGTTAATCCCTGAACCAAATCTTATTGCTACTCTTAATGTAAATACCTCGGTTATCACATTACAATGTAACTGTTTAGTTTTTTGTTGTGCTTTGTTTCGTTTTTCTTTTTTTTTTTTTTTTTTTTTTTTTTTTTTTTTTTTTTTTTTTTGCTTTTTGCATCATTCACCTACAATTACAAATATTCCAGAATTAATTTTGGCTAGGAAATATCTGGCAATTCCATGACTAATAATTTAGAAAAAAGATACTCCCATGACTCAGGTCATACTGCAATTGAAAAATGGCTTTTTTCTTACCCAGAATACATGGTGTGACCCCATCATATGCTGACAATAAACAACCCAAGTGTACTGGGGTGGTGCTACACTAGTCTTTTAAAAAGAAAAAGGCTTTTATCAATAGAAGATGTGAATGCTGGATTATTCCCCGTAGGTTTGGAGACATGTTGGAAGTCTCTATAAAAGCAGTCTTATTTTTTTCCCCATGGTGAGAAGTTATAGGTTCCATTTCAGTGTTTCAAGATACCTGCAGGCAGCTCATGAGTTGTTACACTTGTTTTAAACCCTGCCTCACAGTGGATTTTTTTTTAAGAGGTAAGAGAGCATGAGAATAGGGAATCATTATTAGTCAATTAGTCAACAATTAGTCTCAGTTTTGGGTTAATTTCTGGGTAACCAGAAGTCTAGACCTATGTGGCAAAATCTCACTGATTACTGGGTGTCACTTTGATAAAGACCTCTCTTATAGCTTAATCCTGAAGCTTTTTATGTTTTCTGGTGAATCGCTTAAGTGATAATCAAATATGACCATGTGGAAAGGCATCAGTTTTTAACATGACCTTTGTTACAAGTCTGGCAATCCTTTAAAAATAGTTTGAATTTTTTTTTTGTTTTTACAGAGTAAGTTTGAAGAAAGAAGTGATTTAATGCCATTTGATACTTACCTATTTGTATTCTTTTATCAATGGCTATCTCAAATACTCTCATGCTTATTTGAAATGTATATATTAATATAATGAGTTACATAAACAGGAGTGAGCTTCAATGCTCATGAATCTATTGCTAGATGCTTTTGGAACAGACAATGGAAATGTTTATAATTCATTTAAAAAATCAGTGATTTTCCTTCGTTTAGATGGTGAGGACAATCTGTTAACCCTTTGTGTTTATAAAAACAAACAAACATTTCAGGACACAGTGAAAGAAATCCCTGCTGTTTATGAGGTTATATATTCCAGCGTTTGCAGAGATAGGACCAAATTGAAGACCTGACCAGGGTCCTAGTCTTAGCATAGCCTTTTGCTGGCTGGGTTATCTTGGGCAAGTCATTTAATTTATCTGAGTGCCCATTTTCTCACCTCATTGTTTTGAGGGTTAGCTAAAATTAGAAATAGCTCCCCAAAAAGGGCAAAATACCATGCATGTATAAAATGATATCCATTAATGTTTTCATACAATTCATTGAAACAAGTAATTTACTCTGTCTTAGCTCCATGAAACCTGAACATTCTTCAAAGACAAGTGTTGTACTTGTTTCTTTTGCCCTAAATCTGGAATGGGAGTCAAATCCTACAGATAGCACAACATGTGCAAGAAGAAGGGCAAAAGACCTTAGGGACTGTTCATACTGTGGCAGTTTCAATGGCATCATGAGTCAAAGTAATTTTTGGAAATTCATACACTCAAACTTAAGAGAAAGAACTGGGTGACTGCAAACTAACCTCACAATAAAGTCACTCTCACTTGTGTCACTACAACTTTGGAACAAACTTGTCGGAGATTTGGACATCTTTATTCTTTGTCCATAAGCTCTTCCTCCTGAGAACTAACTGGTCTGCCAGCCTGCCACTTGTTATCCTGGCCAAGCTGGTGGGGGAGAACCGTTTTACATCTCTAAAATGGTGATCTCACAGGTCCATTCTAAGGAAGGTGGAATCCTGTATTTGCTAGACACAGAATTATCTCATTGCAACAAGAGGTCAATGGGCGTTTTTATTTTTCCCCTGAAGACAGTTTCAACTTGGATGCTTGCTTGAGCTTTCTTTGATTCTATATACAGAGACGTGCAGATGTTATAACAGATCTTCAGACAGAATCCACTTTGGCTGAAGCACAGAATATGAATGGGAGAATAGTGAGGAAATCGTCAAAAGATACATTTTGAGGCTTTAGGTTTAGATCCACTAGCTAGATATTGAGGTAGGAGAACTCTGTGGAAGTTAGAAATGGTGGCACCATAGTTTGAGAGTTGGGGCTAATCTTTATAGAAGTAGTGCTTGAAACCATGGCATTGGATAAAGTTTAGAATGGGAGACAGTGTGGAGAGAGAAGGTGGTTAGAGTCTTTTTGAAGACTACATTTAAAGGGGGGAAGAGACAAAGTAATGAGCAGAGATGAAGACATCAGACCAGTAGGAGCATAAACAGATCATATGAAGAGGGGAGGAGTTTCAAAGTAGAGGAAGTAGATTTTGTAGAAAGATCAAGGACAATCATGACTGAAAATAAGCCTTTGGATCTGGCACTTGAATGTCATGGTCTACTTACGAATTCTGCAGGTTGATGAGTGAGCAGGCAAAGTGGGGAGGAAGCAAAGGAAGAACGGGAGACAGTGCGATGCTTGGGGTGGCAGGGTGTCCCAGCAGAGGGGTGTCAGGCGAACCAGTGCATCAGTGGAGGGGAGGTGTAGGTGTGGGGGTGGAGAGAGCGACAGTGGGTAATGCCCTGTTCCAGAAGAGGAAGCCAGTGAAGACGGAGGCCAAAGCACAAGGGGAAAGGTACGATGGAGACCAGACACATTTTTTAAACATAGGCAGAAAGCTGATAAAATTGGGTAAGGAGTCTGTCTCACTGAATGATTCGGTAGTGTGGAGAGTGTGACAGAGAGTGAAGTAGGAAGGCTCAAAAGTATGGCCTGGGAGCAAAGAGGGCCAGGCTGGAATGGTCTCTGTCCACATCCTTGCTCAGGTAATGCTCAGGAGCCCAGGAGCAAGAGGGATGAAAGCAGACAGCAGGGGAAACCTAAGCCTGGGACTGGCAACACTGGGAGAAGGGAGGGTGTTAGAGAATTCTCAAAGTGGAGGACCAGTCAGTCAAAATTCCAATAAGATAATCTTTGCTGGGGTTATGACAGAAAAGCAGTTTTACAGTGCATCTGATTCATGACTCAACTAAGAAAGATCAAGATATTTTTGGAGAAGGAAAATGAGGGAGGTCTTGCACTGAGCATCAATCACTGAAATGGTGTAAAGCTACAGGGTGTGGCATTAACTAACACAATAAACAGAATGATCATTTGAACAAAATAAGAATTCATAAATCAACCCAAATATATACAGAAATTTAGTAATTCTAAAGGCATCACTTCAAGTCAGTTGAGAAAAAAAGAATAATTCAATTAATGTTTTTTGGATAATGGTTTAACTATTTTTACAAAAAACAATCAATAGTCTCCATCAGAGTTTTTTGAAATAGATATGACTGTTTCTCTTTCCTTTGTTCAATGAAATGCTTTCAGAGCATAAAAGCAAAGAAATTATAAAGGAGAATGGTGGTAGATTAAATTAAATAAAAATAAAAATTAAAGAGCTTTTGAATGCCAAGAAAACACCATAAACAAAGTAAAGGCAAACATTAAACTGGCAAAAATATGTGCAACATTATAAAAAACAGGCAAAGGATTAGTGTTCCTAATAAATTAAGCATTGTACAAATCAATAAGGAAAAAATTGAAATGGATAAAAAGACAAAGATGAATAGGTCCATTCACAAAAGAAGAAATACAAATGACCAGCAGGAATGTTTAGTTTTATTAGTAAACAAATACATTTAAAAATCAGCAACAACAAATTTTTATTTGATAGAAATTAAGAACAAATTAAAAAATTATAGTGTCCAACACTGTCCAGGAAGGGAAGAAATACATACCTTAATAATGATTATAAAAATTGGCATAGTCTTTTTGGAACTTAAACTAGTAATAGTTATAAAAAAGCTAAACATGTTCTTATCCTTTGATCCAGTAATTCAGTTTCTAGGAGTTTATGTTGAAGAAAATAATAAAAAACATCTACAAATTATGCAAGATTGTGTATAAAGACATTATTTATGACAATTAAAAAGGTGAACATCACACATATTCCCAGCTAGAGGGGACTGTAATGGAATGTTATGTGATCATTAAAAATTATATTCTAAAAAATATTTTGAGATACAGGAAAATCTCTCAATGTATTGCTACATTGTGATGTGAAATAAAACAGATAAGGCAGTATATACGATATAATTCCAATTTTTTAAAAGAAAATATATATGAATATATGCACAGAACATATGAGCGAGTATCCTTGGCTAGGGAGATCTGGGTGACATTTTTACTTTTTACATTCAACATTTTCTGTAAAATGTATAGTGTAACACAAGACAAAAATTTTATTTTAATAAAGAACTATGCTGGGTATGGAGGAGAGATAAAGTGTGGTAGTGTACTGGGAATACTGGAAGCCCATGGAGGGGTTACAGGAGAACAGAGAAGCAAGAAAGCAGCTTTTGAGGGTCTGTCATCATGAAAGTGCAGCATCTCTGCTTGATGAATTCCAGGGCTGGTAAAGTAGAGATGGGTGATGCTGGAACATTGGAATTAAGAGACACAAAATATTTAGAAGGGCCTTTGTCATACATATACTTCAGACAAGGTGGCTCACACCCATGTAATCCTAGCACTTTGGGAGGCTGAGGCAGGAGGATTGCTTGAGGACAGGAGTTCAAGACCAGCCTGAGCAAGAGTGAGAACCTGTCTCTATTGAAAATAGAAAAATTAGCCAGCAGTTGTGGCATGTGCCTGTAGTCCCAGCTATTCGGGAGGCTGAAGCAAGAAGATTGCTTGAGCCCAGAAGTTTGTGGTTGCAGTGAGCTACAGTGATGTCACTGCACTCTAGCCAGGCCACAGAGTGGGACACCATCTCAAAAACAAGAAACAAAACCCAAAAAGGTAGGAGCAAGTGATGGGGTGAAGAAGGAACAACGTTCTAGCGCAGGCAGATGTGGTGAGGCTGGGAGTGGGAATGGCTTAGAGGGCAACATTCTTCTGTCAACAGTGGGTGGAGAGGAATGACGGTAAATGTTGTGGATTTCATGAGAAAAGTAGCCGGACAGGGCTGAGATCAGGGAATAAGAGAAGAAAGGGAAGAGAGAACAGACTAGTCCCTTATCCCAGATTCCAGAGGGACAGGTAAGGAGGAAAAACAAGTGACATTCATGAAAAGTATATTAGGTAACTAGGGCTGCCGAAACAAAATACCATAGACGGTGTAGCTTAAACAACAGAAATTTATTTTCTCACAGTTCTGGAGGCTGGAAAGTCCTAGATCAAGGTGGCAAGTAGGGTGGGTGTTGGGCGAGGGCTCCTTATGGGGTTGCAGATGGCTGCCTTCTTGCTGTCCTTCCATGATCTTTCCTCTGAGAGGGCCCACAGGGAGAAAGAGCTCTCTCCCCCTCTTCTTATCAGACCACCAATCCTGTTGGATTAGGAGCCCACCCTTATGACCTCATTTAACCCTAATGACCTCCTAAAAGTTCTGTCTCCAAATAACAATCATATTGGGGGGTTTGGGTTTCAACACACAAAAACTGGGGGACACAATTCAGTTCCTAGCAAAGAGTTTTCAGGGAAACAATAAAAATAATTTTGATGAAATTTTGGATGAACACAAGTTTCAAAAAGGCAAGGGTATGGAAATGATCAAAATCGGCCGTCCCCCGTCGTCACACCCAGGTGAGAGTGAGGGCACAGGGGTAAGTTAAGGCAAGTTAATTTGGGACGCAGTGAGACAAGACGAAAAGTCCTGAATGCCAAGAGTAATGCCGGTAGGATTCCAGGCCTTGGCTAGACTCAGGCGGGAATAGAGCTCGCTAGAAGCCTATCGAAGGTTGAACCTGAAATAGAGGTCCCTCGAGTGTTTCCCCACAGCAACAGGGTGGAGGCAGGAAAGAGGAGCAGAGAAGGCGTGGGGAGGACTATCGCGTTGGCTAAAATAAGGCACAAATTGAGTTCTTATTTTGATCATGTGTGAGGTTTGTTTGATCTAGCTGTTTTTCCTTAGAGTTCAGTTTTACATATGCTTCAGCGCCCAACCAGCTTGTGTATGTTCAGGATTTTCCTTTTTATTTTTTTTCCCCCCTCTCTCTCTTTCTTTTCCTTCTCGGGTTTTCAGATCGGGGAGGGGAAGGACGGAGGGAAACGAGGTCAGCAGACGAGGCTCATTCCCCGGTTTGTCAGACTGCGCTCTTGACCTCTCCTCAGGACCTGTGATTAATACACGCTTTGTAGAGGAGACTTGGCAAACCCCGCTCTCCGCAGGACTCGATTCATAATTCACAGCGAGCAGGAGGAGCAGGGTCTTTGTGGTGGCTTGTTTGCTCTTTGCTGCACAAAAAGCAATGCGTGCTGACCTTCGCTGTTATCTAATCAGGAAGTAGACGGTCCTGGAGTGTAGTTGAGCCCTCGGAGGGCTCTCTACAACTGTAAATTATGTTCGTGCTCCCCGGATCTGGGGCACGCCGCACACTTTACATTACTATTGTGTATCTTAAAATAAACAGCATCCCAAGCTGTTTATTTTGGTGTTACTATGTATGCAATTTTAAAACAGTGGTTACTTAAACAAATGTCTCTGTTCCCACAGCACTTGAAAGCCAGTGTTTGCTCCTGTGGTTTTGGATTTTGTCACTTCTGTTTGGATTATGTTTGAAATCCCCACTGTGAGCGGTTGGAATGAACCTGGCAGCACCTAAGACCAGGACCTGCTGTTGGGCCCTGCCCTTCACCGTGTGCAGCTGTCTTCCTCCTCTCCCCGCGCTCCCTCCACCCTCCGCAGCTCCGCCGCATGTGCACAAACCGGATATTTTGCTTTCTCTTTGGGGCTCTAAATTTATCCCCATGAATGATCTAGAGTGCCATTTACTCTAAGTTCCTAGATACTGTGCAATTGAATTGAATAAGGGATGTTGTGATGACTATAACACTGTTACCAAATAGTCGTTTATAATTGCCATTTTTGTATACTAGATACAGTGCATATTCCGTGGACACCACTTGGCCAAGATGAATGAGAAGAGAGGCAGGTAGACAAAACAGATGTAAAAATATCAAAGTTTAGGCAGTGGCGTGTCCTGTGACCCTCAGTCCTTATGCCCTCACTGCATACAGAGGTGAAATAGAAAGGTGGAGTGTCTTAGTAGCTCATAGGAGACTCATTTGTGTGCAGGCGGACTTTGATTTGATTCACAGGAAGCCACTTACTCTCATTGTTTCTTCGGACAAGTTGTTTAACATTTCCACCTCTTCGTCTGTAAAATGGGTAGGATCGTTGGTGCAGGAGAGGGACTGGATAAAATAATGGATAAAACAGCTCATCTCCCTTGAACGAGGTTGGTACTCAATAATTACTCTTTCCCTTCTCCCTCCAACCCTCACCCCATGACATAAATTGCAGCTGTGGGTGGTCCGGGCACAGTCCCGTTGGTTTGAAGCTGGAGTTAATGTAGTGTGGAACCATCAGAGTCTGACCTGGCCTGCTGAGTGATGTTTGGGGTAGTCATTACCCAGGATCTGCTTAACCATTAGCCATGGGGACACAGGGCTCCAGACTTCTCCATTCCCCGGCCTGTTTTTAAGGAGAGAAGCAGAGGCTAATTTGAAGTTTTGTATTATGTGTGCCTTACTCCCTGCCATCAAATTATAATCATCTTTCCATCTTGATGACATAAATGGCTTCTGTTGTACTAATACATTATAAGGGAACGTTGTGGATTGATTTGCTTGTTAATGAATGAATGGGTGAAAACCTGCATGGCTTCTTGGGTATTTTAAGAAGTCTAAATTCTAGTGGTACAATTCATTGCTTTTAATACGCAGGCTAAAAATTTGTCTACATAAGTAAAATTGTTTTTCTTATAACTCAGTTGTGTAAATGGGATAAGAATTTGTTTTGCATATGTAGTTACTATTTATATTTTCTACAAAAATCAATGCTACTTTGAAAAATTTAGATTATAAACCTATAAGATTGCAATTGTATAATGTAATAAATCTAAAACATTAATGAGACGATGTGGGTCTTACTAGTTAGATAGCTACCTTCCCCCTTCTTCTAAAGCGCATATGCACATGGGCACATACACAAGGTACTATACTTTGAAGAAGCTAGAAAGCATTCCTTGGATCATGTAGATACAGGCCAGATGCAGTCATTGTTTTTCATTGCTCTCTATGATTCCACAAACATTACCATGTAAGATATTTCGAGCATGTGGATTTTTAATTCCAAATATAAAGAAAATACTTAGTATCATAGAGTGATTGGACAAGGCTTCAATACCTCCTGTTAGCTGAGTTGCCTTGAGGAGGTTATTTAACTTTTTCCTGGTCTCCGTTCCTTTCTTTGTGTAATGGGAATAATAATAACGCCTCTTCCCTGGGTTGTCAGGATGCACAGAGGACAAATGTGTGGACAAAGCATTTACCCATTGCCTACGTTAAATACCGGGCAAGGTTGGCTCTTATGATTATGTTGGCCCTTTAGAAGGGGGAACTATTTTTTTAATTTCTATAGTGATTTTGAAGGTAAAATAAATTCAGAAATATTTTATGTCATTGGCTCACCTCTGTCCTAAACACTCTAGAATCCCATTTCTCCAGATGGGACACAAAAGAGGGGTGTGAGATAGAAATAAGTGAGGAATAGAAAGAATGCTTGGACTGTAAGTAGGTGATCTCCATTTCACTCCTCCATCCCTTCTGTGATTGCCTCTTTCATCACATGCTTTAGTTAGTGGTATTGTTCTTTTTTGACCTGCTTATCACCTTCCTAATAGACATAATTCAGCACACTTTCTATAGATGTTTACTGTTTCTCCCCAATTTCAGCTACTTCCTCCCCTTTACCAGGTTCTCTGTGGTTGGACTGCATCTCTGTTCTTTCCCATTTCTTTAATCTCCTACCTATCACTTGCATGTGGCATTCAAATAATTGTAGTATTTTCCATTAGTTTGCCTCATCAGAAACAGGTCAAAATTCTTATTAAGGAGGCAGTGGAAGGAAATGTGCTTTTTTGCCCCAATAAAATTAGATGGCATAGTGACAACTGTGTGTTTGTTAAAAAGCAGTTAGTACAAATTAGAAATACTTCACAGCAGATGTGTTTTGTGAAAGGATATGCTAAAAAATTAAACAGAGAATACTTTCCGGTTATAATTTTAGAAAAATATTGTGCAATGAAGCAAATTTACAATTCACTTAAATCAACCTTTTTATAGAGTGTGTGCCTTCATGATAAAATTTTGACAATTCTGCAGTTTGTTTCAGTCTTTCATTGAGGGGGTGGGAATCCATCTGCTAGTTATTTTGGGGGACACCATTACATCAATAAAATGATTCCTAAGTTGTACACAGACTTCGTTTTAAATTAATGTGTAGCTCTTTTAGGTATGTGTGACTTAGAGGCAAAAGTTTCTATTATATGCATAATAATAAGAATTTATTTTTTTCTTTCTGTCAAACACAATGCCAGTGTGCTCTACTCTCCAAGAACCTTTTGGGCCCTGGGTTCTCCCAGACGTTTCTTATTCTTACTTCACCGAGACTCCTTCTTGAGCTGCCGGGGGGACATTTTTTTTCAAGTTGCTACCGTTGATACAGTTGCTATTAATCACTGTCTGCCATGTTGTGACGCAGGTTTAATAACATCCCATTGAGTGGCTTTTGCAAACTGGAGGCTAACCAACAGCCCTGGCCTTTGATATTCGACTCACACCAGGAAAAAGAAAATGCAGAGTAAAAAAAAAAAAAAAAACCCTGCAAATAGAAAAAAGAACAAAAACTGGAGAAAACAGTGAAATCAAAAACAGATAGCTTTCTGTGTGCAGCTTAGTTTGCCATGGAAGCAGCAAAGCTATAAATCTCAGCAGTGTTGTTTGAAAACTGAACATGAGGCTGCTAAATTTATCATTCATTCTTTGTTGTTGCGGGGAGGGTAGGAGCTAGCTGATTTGGCTAACTTTGGTTTCTGGCCCCCACCCCCATCAATAACATTTCATTTTTCTCGAATTCAAAATTTGTTTTTTGCCGGATTAAAGAATCCTGGGTGATTTTTACCAATTGTTGGGAAAAGAAGGGGGAAAGGAGGACTGGCTTTGAGTCATGCATGTGTCGTGTCAGTGTGTGATTTCCTCCACTTCACGAATGTGAGGATGGGGTGTTTTTTCTTCATGATAGAAGGAAAGGGTATACACATCTCCTTCTATAGACTTTAAAAAATTTAAATTCATGTGTAGAATTAAAAAGTGTGGAGAAAGAAAGTTCACCGCCGTGAGTAAATCTGGAGCCTGATGAAGCTGCAAAATTCCCTCCTTTTGTTTGCACTAGTGCTCTATGTTGCACGGCACAGGGGGAAAAAAAGGTAGAAAGCAAGCCTGCTACAGATGTGACTAGCTATGAATATTCATGAGGGCCATCGCTCCTCCTTTCCTAGAGCATCCAGGCTTTTCTGATCTTCCTCCTGCACAGCTCCCAGATGCTCCCCTGCCACCCACCCCACACTTCCCCCACCTCAAATCTGCCCTCCCTGACCAACCCTGGAACAGGACTGCAGTTTATTTCGATAACAGCCTGGCATGATACAGTGATCAGTGGCCTTAGAAGTGTGTGTGTGTGTGTGTGTGTGTGTGCGCGCGCGTGTGAATATACTCTTGCATCAAAACAAAGGGGGGGGGGAGAAAAAAAATGTAATTATCCACAGTTTTATGAATTCAACTCCCCTTAATGTTCATTATTTAAACCAGCAGCAATTACAAGTTCAAAGGGGTTTAGAGGGCCAGCAACCCGCATAATCACTGCCAAATTAAGCGGGACTCATTCGTCACAGGAGAGCACACCCTGAGCAGTGAATCATGCAAGCCGTGACAGGCTCTGATTTACATAAAGCAGAAATCTGTGCCCTCTGGGGCTGCGCGTTACTTCATCTCGGTAGCCCTGTGATACGTGAGTTTTCTTTTGGTGTTAGGAAGCTGACACCGCCTCATACGTGGCATAGCATTCCGCTAAATAGCAACGGTAGTTACTCACTTGAGTGTATACTTGAGCTCCAGTCACGTGTTGGACCATGCTGTAAGTGAAATTCTCAGTCTGGAAAAGACAAGAGTTTGTTTCCCTGAAAGTTTCTGAGTTTAGTACTTTCATGGTTAGAAAGACCAAGAGGTTTGGTGCAGTTGCCATTGATTTCCTTTTTATCTCCAGCTGTTCAGGTCTGTGGTTAAAAAAATATCTATGATGCTGATAAGGAAACAAAGCAGCTTAGACCTATGACCTAGGAGCCATCAGTGCCCTAAGGCATGGAGAGGCGCCCCCCGCCCCCAAGGCCCTTTCTTGTTCTGCGTTTAGAGAACTTCTGAATGTTACCTAGTGCTCTAAGGATGGGCTTTATGTTACCAAACTACTACTTGAAGTAACCTGTGCTCTAAAGCTGGGCTTTATGTTACCAAACTTTAGAGGACTTCTGATTGGATGGGCCAGTAAACCTGCTTGAGAGCTGTCATTAGCCATTGAAATCTCTTGGGTCTAAATAATAAAAATTTCAGAATTGAGTTCAAATGGAAATACATTAGGTTTGGGATAATGGTGTGAGACCCCAAACGATATATGTAGATGTTTATCTCTCATTCTTAGATGTTCTCCCTTGTCCTTTAGGCAAAACTCTGTCCTGTTTTGTCACTTGTTCCCTCTTTTGGGGAGGGGTTGTCTGTCCATTTGTGGCTAAATTATCTTGGTATTATAATGTCATTCCCCCCTCACAGTGATTTTCTCCTCCTTGCTCACATAAAGTGATGCATCCACACTTTAACATTGGAAGTGTTTGGGCTTTGAGAATTAGCTTGGCAATTTAGGAGATTACGTACACTTATAATTTTTTGCTGACTTTGAAGTGCAGATAAAGTTCTTGTGGTTTTGTCTCTTTTAACTTGGTCTGTGCTACACATATATCAAAGCAGTGCATTTAAAAAGTTCTTTGCAGCAGATCATAGTAGTTTTTGATGCAATGTGACAAAATGGACCAAGGCACCCTCCAGCAGGCGTCCTGGTGTTCTGCTGTTGGTAATGTTCTACCACCACCACTCAAAGCTTCCAGAGGTTTCACCTTGCCCTTCGGTTTCTGGATCATTTGTTTTTCCTGGGTTCTTTTCTGCATCCCCCTACCCAAAATTTTTCACCAAGTGGAGATTTTAGACGCCCCCGCCCCATGTGTTAAGTTACAGGAATGTCGTCTCTACTGTCACAAGTATACTTCAAGGCAACCTATTTGTACCGGAAAGAGTAAGCCAGGAATCTCAGTTCCAGTTTAGTCCAGCTAAGTAACCCAGTGTCGGCAAGATGAAATGGGCAAGTCATTTAACTTCACAGGATTTCAGTATCCTCATCTGGAAAATGGGTTTATTCATTTCTATCTTGCCTGACCCCCAAATTGCTATAAGGAGTGGTGGTTGTTATTTTATTCCACTTCCAAACCTCTGAACTCACCAAGCTATTTTGAGTTCCTCCTAAAATCATCTTTATTCCTGTCCTCTCTTTTGCTCATCTTCATTCCCAGAAGCAAGATCCTTTCTGTTTCGTTTCTCCAGGCCTCATTCTCACATTGTGGCTGAGCTTTACTATAAGGTGCCATCTGGCATTCTAAGCGGAAGGATTCTCCTGGATTCAATGAAATCTTCCAAGCCAAGTTCCTTTCTTTCACCACTACCCTAATGTCCTAGTGAAGAAGAATCCACATTTTGACTATGTTCTCTTTTTGGTCCTTCTTCAGAATGAATCTTTTTTTTTTTTTTTCTTTTGCTTAAATAACTTCATGCCTTTTAAAACTCAAGTGCTGTCAGGTTTTTAGGGTCACTGAGATTGAAATATGCCTTTACAGAAGGAAAAGATTGGTGGACAAATGTATGCTCTGTAATATAGCCCAGAAGTGCTAAAAAAAAAAAAGTGCATTGAAAAAAGATCATTCTAACCTTTCCTATCTCCATCTGAAAAATACAATAAATGGTCTGCAAATGCAAATAAGATTTATAAATAAATTACTTAAAGATATTCTAATAAAAATGTAGTGTAATTGAATTTGTATACATTAGGGCAATTTTAATTAGAAATGCCAAATAGTAGTAACTTGTGCAACATATTGATTTACATATCTATGTAGAATAGACAGCATGTAGATCACACCCTTGCACGCATGCACACATACAAGCTAGCAAATTGTAGAAGGTAAAACCCATGCAAGGTAAGTGAAGGATTATAACATTTTCTCAGTGAAATACATTCATGGGTTATTTTGGTGAGCACACTTTACCTGTGGGGCACTTTGTAACTAGCCTATGAATAGCATGTATGATTAGATTCTGTGGTTCAGTTAGCGATAAAAACTTAAGCGTGCTTTCTTTGCAAACAAATTATGTATCTCTCCATTCACTTCTTTCCTAGCAATCTATGGTTTCTAACATGGCCATACCATTGGGAAAGGACTGAAGAACAGGGAGATGTTTTAATGATCAAATTTCACCTTCTTTGGTCCAGCCTCTATAAAATCTTGCTGCTATATTGAGCCAAAGTACCCATCAATGTTCCTTTTATTGGACATGCTTCATATATTGTGATGAGATTATATGCATCCATAGAGGTTGTTAGGAAAAACTTAACATGCCACTGATGTGCAATGAAGGAAAGTTAATTGTGTTGATGCCACAAAACTGCATCAATGAGTAGAGAGCCCTCTGTCAGGAGTATTAATCTGCCTTGAATAAAAACTGCTAAACAGGCTTGTAACCAATAACCTAAGGTAAAACCTGGTATTAATAAACCTATGGCAATAAATCAAACCACAACTATCTTCATTCACATAGGCATCTATACACTGTAAAGCCACGGATAGATGCTGGTCTATAAATGTAATTCTTTTCCATATTGCTCACTGAATTTAAGTCAAATACAGTAACTGAAAATGCACGTGTCTCTTAGCAATCTCTATCATTTTATCAGTAACAAACACTTTCATTAATAAAGAAAACTAATTCTTTTGGACCCTGAGTCTATATAAATTTGTATTTTAACAAAGAACTTTCTTTTTCTACTTGAGATGTCCATGAATAATTCAGCTATCCTGGAAAATTTCAACTACAGTGGACTTATATCTAAGCCACTCCCATGTAATTCAACTGCCTCTGAAAAGTGGTCATTGTGGAAGGTGACAGAATGGGAAGTGTATGAGATTTGTACAACTGAATTTTGTGTGGAGACAAGAGATAACTACTTCGAAAAGTTATGTCCCTAAATGTAATAAGTTAGTTTTTACTCTGTGTGGTACAACAAATATCTCTACTCCCCAATACACTTACATATACATAATTGATACATATAAAAGGTATTTATATGCCTTTTCTTCTGGAGAACAGTCTGTAGACTGGATAACATGTACATTTCAGGTACATTCCAAGCCAATAAATCTGCTTCCCTGCTATGTCTTCATAAGGAGCAATGGACTATGGTTGTGTTTCATTTGCAGAATAGCGACCAAACCTAAAGCTAAATGCAGAGGGATAGGCAAAGGGAGACATGATAAGAATGATGGTGTTTGTAAACTTGGACCAGGTTTATCCTATGCTCCCTAAACTATTTGGGGTACAATTAATACTATGAATTAGGCATTTTTCTAGAGTGAGGGAAGTAGAGATGTGAGTGTGAGTTTGGAAGAAGAAAGAGAGAAAGCTAGATCAACTATAAATTCTCCTGTTCAATTAGAAAAGTCCTTTCATTCATTTTAAACAGCTGATCTAAAGAGGTTTGGAGATATATCCAAAATAAGGCTTTCCAGGGTTTTCCAGGTCATGGAAAATGTGAGTTAGGACACAACAAATGGAATCCGTCCCTCTCCCTTAATGCCATCAACAGTAGGTCATTAATTCAGAGTTTTTATTCATTCATTCATTTATTCTGCTTTTACTGAACAGCTACTAAATATGTGAGGGGCTAGTTTGATTCAGTTTTTTATCCATATGCACATTTACTCAGTATCTATGCATATGTATACACATGTTAGGATTGTGCACACTCATATCTATCTTTGTTCTCAAATCAATTTTTTTCAGACCCTCATTTTTGATTTCCATACTCTTGTCAATAGCAGACTAACAAAAGTGAAGAAATCTTTCAGTGTTCCAAGGATTACTTTGTGAAGCTCAAAGTGACTCGGAAGCAAGTTTCTAGATACTTTTCCCAGATTGAACGACTTCATAATAATTGAAGCATAATTCCTCATTGCCGTAAGCTCACCCCAAAGGATATATTTTAAAACACTTTCATTGTCTTAATAGACACAATCTTTTGTGTAAATGTTTCTCCAGCCAGTATTTTCCCATTTACACAACACTTAGGTATCCTAGCAGTGATAAAATAAACATTGGCTTCAGCTTAGCAGGACAAATGTTTGCACTCTGGAATTGTTTGTCGATGAAATAAATATTTTCAACCCAAAACAAAACAAACCTGAACCCCTTAATTTATTAATGTGAAGGTGAGGCCAAATTTATGTTGAGTTTATGCTCAAGTTGGCATTTCATTCTAAGCTAATTCTTGTGGTCACAGAGACCATACTGTCATGGATTATCTTAAGGCATCCAATCAATAGGAAAAAGTAATAATTTAAGAGAGAGGGGATATGTTTACTGGTTTAGGGTTCCATTCTGCTTTATTCTTAGCCTGAAGATTCTCCTTTATACCTAAATATGTGAAGCACAGATGTCATTTCTTATGTTTGTTCCCATAATGCGTTCTGCCACTTATGTGATGCTTCACTTAAAAATACTTTAGTGCTTTCTTTTTCCCCCCCAAATCAATAACTTTAATGCCTGCTCCAAATAAGCTAAAATAGTTTTGATAATTTTCTAGCAAATGGCAAACTTTTGCCTTTTAGCAGTTAAAAACTTTCTGAAATATTTAAAAATCATTTCTGACAGTATATTAAAGTGAGTGAAAGTCTTTATCTAAAGATCCCACTCAACTTTTTATGTACTTAAAATATTACAGGCAAATTGAGGGGGTGACTTATTATAGAAATAAGTAGACTTAAATGAATAATTTTCTAAAAGAAAAGTGACTCTTCTGTGAAAGATCTCAAATGGCATACTTCTTTTTGTGTGTTATCGTACTGGCTTTTACTTACCTACATTCATTTACAAACCCGTGGAATGGGTCAAAGGTCATTGTGAAAGGAGAGGAAATGCACAACTTCCCACTATGGAAAATATGTGGAAGTACATTTAAAAAATTTGGTTCATTAAATTGGGTTGATTTTATTACTAATTTACAAATCAGTCAAAAATGCAAAGCCAGGCTAATTGCCTTAAAGATTATGTAATTATAGATAAATAATCTGTAGCCAATTGGGGATAAACCTAAAAATAGGTTTTTCTGGGGGGGAATTGAAATGTTCTTACTTTAAACATTCTTTAAAATGACTGGCTAGATGGAGAATAAAGGTAGCATAGGAATGAATACTTTTCTATTGTTTAATTCTCTGAATTTAACATAACATTTTAAAAAAGATATCATTATTGATAGCAGATGTTTCCGGCCACCCGTATATTTCTTACTCAAAGAGGAGAATGTTAGGTTGTAAAAAATCATTAAGGTTTGCTACGTAATGAAAAATAGTTTCCTTGGGGTCTGCAGACCTTCGAAGACACCATTGTGCTAGGGGTTAGCATACTGATAAAATATCAAGATTATTTATCAAAAATACCAGCTACTGCTTTATTACCACAGCAGAGGTTTGTGGACATGAGTCTTAGGTGGCATTTTTAAAAATTGAAATTTTTAAAAACTGGACTAAGGAACAGGGAATTTTCTAAATCAATGGTTCCTGAGTGTGTATTCACAAAGAGATGGTGGGAAGCTGTGTGAGTGACAATGATTTTGCCTGCAAATAATAGAAAACCATTTCACACACTGGCTTAAAGGGTAATGAGGAAGTTCTGAGGTGTGTGCTCTGGTGGACTTAAGGGGAGGTAGAGTCTCAGTGATGTCCTCAGACACCCAGAATGTCTTTGTTCTCCTATCCATGTGCTGGAGCCACCCCAGGTTGGGTTTCTGCATAGCTGTAAGATGACTGCCAGGGCTGTGGGCTGTCTTGCTCAGGTCTCCTGATGGAGAGTGGCTTCCTGTGGTTCTCTCTTATGAGCTAGGCTTCCCAGAAGCCTCTAGCAAAAGTCTTTTCACGTGTACCAGTAGGTAGTCACACTAGCAAGGAAACAGGATCGCCCTTAGACAAATTGGAGCCATCCTTGAAGTTGGAAGGACTCTCAAAAGAGGTTGCATTTCTTGTCTTTTGATTTTTACACTGTTATTCCTATTTCTCATATAAAGCAAGCAAATAATTCCCAGAGAGATTAAATATATTTGCCTGGATTTACTTGGCTAGTAAAAGGGGGAAGAGAGTCCTGAAATCTCAGTTATCAATTCAAGATACACAGATTATTTAGTCTTTTCATATATACCTAATAATCTCCAACCTCTTCCTTCTAAAAAAGGTATATTCAAATATGATTCCGTCTGGAAACAGTGAATGAGGTAGTGTCTTCACAAGGCTCATCACAATGGCTTTAGGAACTTTTAGCCAAAAGGAGTTTGTTTTTACTTTTGTTTAGGCATTTAGCATGGTCATTGACTTATCCATGGGGAAGCAGACCTAAGTTTTTATCAGATAAACAATTAACAGTTTTGTGTTTCTAGTGAGCCATGTCAGTTGTAAGAGGGGAATTTTTGAGGGAGAAAAATCCCATTGGCACTAGCCTGGGTGATTAAGGGAGACATACAGCTATCAAATATCTGTGGATAGAAAACAGGGACAAAATGAGTGATGAAGGAAGAGGTGATTCAAAGTAGATCTGCATAAATTGGAAGTTAACAGGATAGTTTATAAGCCACAGATCAGGCTGTGGTGGAGAAGATATAAGGTCACACCCCTGAAAGTGTTAGATAAGCCGGCCTTACATTTCTCTAAATAATAGAAATTGTAACCATTTGCATAAAGTGAAATTCATTTATATGGTTACGGTGCCCAGAATATTTTGTGTCCTTCAGAGGAAAAGAAAGACTGCCAAGCCATAGCTTAATTTGAGACTTATTTATAGGTAAGTAACTTTATTTCTGTCAAAATTTTAATAATGTGATTTGTCTAGTATGAAAACCAGTATGATGCAGAATCACTGTCAAAAGTCAGTGTTCAAAACCATGAAATAAATGGAAACACTGGTGGCCAAAATAAGCATGCAAAGTATAAACTATGTATGATGCACAGACAAGATTTGTTTAAAAATTTATATAAATAAATACTTAAAACAAGGGAAGGAGATTATAAGTAATTGTAAAGCAATAAAAATAAGGCCACTCTTTACCTCCCAATGGATCTCTAAGTGCTTTACAGAACCCTCCCATTTCTTTGAGGGATTCATTCACTTATGTGCATAGGAATAACTTGTCACACTTTAAATTCCTCTCCTACAGGGATCAAATTAGTGTTAGAACTCATTGTCAGAGTTATATCTTAATGGTTAGGGGTCATATGAAGCTGATTTGCAGAACACAGTGAATTGGGTAGTAAGTAATGCCTGGGATGGTGGTGTATCCGCAAGAAGGCACCACGACACGCCAGTCCCTGGAGCCAGGTGTCCCTGCCACCCACACCTGAAGGCTTCAGGTTCTTTGGAGGATTCACTGGAGTCCTGGTTTGTTCCATTTGTTTTTTCAGTCAAGTCAACTGAGTCTCTGCTGAAGTCCCACTGTTCACTTTTCTCACAATCATCTCTTATCATTTTACCCTTTTCCCTAAAAGTGTCCTTTGACTTTTCAAATCAGCTTCATATTTCATTCAAAACTTACAGCAAAGCCCACTTTATCCAGGATTGGCTGGATAAAATCATGATGAAGGCATGCATTAATTGACATGACTTCTTTAACAGCAGTGTACTTACATAACAGTGATATTGAAAAGGCATATAAAATGTGCTTTTCATCGTAGACATTTCAACATGATTTTTATGAATCCTTTTCTTGGAATTTTTGAGACCATCATATATAAAATCAACCATCGGTTGCAACACGGCTTTATTCTGCCTCATAACCTTTTTTCTTTGGTATTTTTGTATTGCTATGTCACAGTTTATGTGTTTTTGGGGTACATGTGATATTTTGATACATGTATCAAAATAATGTGTAATGATCAAACCAGGGTGATTGGGATATCCATCACCTCAAACATTTACCTTTTTCTTTGTGTTGGGAACCTCCTCGTAATCTTGATTGTATCACTGCGTGATGTAGTGTTTTGTTGGCTGCTGTGGCTCAAACCCTACCAAGGCGTGATCTTAATGCTGGGCAAGGCATCTTGCTGGCCTTTGTCTGACCAAGGCTGGGCCTTGTTCTCAAATCTCTCTGGGCATTATCAGTCTGCGGTGTCAAAAGTGCCAGTGACAGGCCTTGAGGCAGAGGTGTGGACACATGTAAAGAGCAAGCAGCTCACCCTGAAGCACGAGAGGCACTGGGGACACACCAACATATGCAAGGGAATCATCTGCTGAGGCCATTTTCAGCTCTATTATTCTAGGAGTCTGTGAAGTTTTCTGACATCATAGCAGATAATTTTCATTTTCTTGGAGAATCGGCTGATAATGCCTAGAGCAATGAAGGCCCTAACCTGCTCAGGCTGAGTTTTGCACTTGAACATCACAGCTGAGGTTTTATTGCTAGCATTCTTGATTTGGGCACCCTGTTCAAGATGGCAGCACTTATTAGCAGAAACTGATCAAGTTCACCGTTCTCTCTGAACAAGGAGAGCCCTTAGTTACTCTAAAGCATTGATACAGATAATAGTTTCTTTTCGAGTAGAGAAAGGGGCAATTTATGTATTTGTTTAAAAGTGTTTTTCTCTGATTTTAGCTTTGGAGTGGTAAATAGAAATGGATAGTCATGACCAACAATTAAAGTCATACAGTAGTTGTGGAGACCGAAAAGCTAATTTGAGATTTCCCATGACAGCTAAGAGGGAAATTTTAGTTGCTCATTTACATTCTATCTTAGTTCTTTTGGGATGCTATAACAGAATACCATAAACTGAGTGGCTTATAAACAAACGAAATTTATTTCTCACAGTTCTGGAGGCCGAGAAGTCCAAGATCAAGGCATTGGCAGATTCAGTGTCTGGTGAGGACCCACTTTCTGGTTTAAAAATGACAGTCTTCTCACCATGTCTTCACATGACAAAATGGGTGAGGGAGCTCTCCAGGGTCTCCTTTATAAAGGTACTACTTCCATTCCTGAGGGCTCTGTCCTCATCACCTAACTACCTACAAAAGGCCTTCCCTTCTCAGACTCTCACATTGAGGGGCAGAATTTTAACATATGAGTTTTGGGAGGACACAAACATTCAGTCTATAGCACATTCTTCCATGGGGAACAATATTTTAGAAAGGAATTTGGAGGGAGAAGAAGATTGCAAAAGTCTGGACTACTTCTTGGTACATAAAAAGGCCTGTTGATATTTGTGAGAAATACTGATTGGCTACAGCAGACGTGTTATGGAGTTCAGTGTGTGATGATGTTCTTGTCTCTAGGTGACATAACTCCTGCCTTTTATTTGTTTATTTTTTTACATCTGCCTTGCTTCTCTCAGAAATTAAAACAAACTAAAATGTATAAAGTTGAAGTCTAAAACTATTAATAATTCTAAGACAGAAAACTTAGCAAAAGCTCTTTTTTATCCCACCCTGGAAGACTTGTTGGTATTATATTTGAGCAAAAGTGAGGGTCTGATGAATGTAAAGCTTTCAGCTTCCTGAGAAGAATTTTCTGGAGTGTCACCCAGAGTCCCTGGTCCAGCGAGGTGAGAATGTGCAGGGTTCACTTACGGTGGGAAGGAGGTGCACAGTAGCTAGCGTTGCTCTGGGCTCCTTCTGTGGGTGTCAGACTATAAACTCTGGAGAGCTCAAGGTTTTGCAGCTGTGGTCAGCTGTTCAAGGAGACATCTTTCTGGAAGTGAAGGAGCCAGTTAGGAGACATGGTTTTGTAGAATTTCCATTTTAGTTAGGGACTCAGAGGATGGCTCTGAAAAAAAACAATGCACTTAAAAGGAAAAAAAAACCCAGAATTTTATTGTAGCACTGTCTTCTTAGAAATCTGCCTATTGCAAACAAATAAAACAAAAGTAATAAAAACTTTAGTTGTCACCCAGAACAGCCCCTCTTCCTCTGCAACTATATGACGAAAATACTTTATTACACCTATTTCATTTGTCTTGTTTAAATGAAAGTAAATATAGGAAGAGGCAGGCCAAGATGTCATGTAAGAAGCTCCTGATCCTCCCTTATGAATCACCACCACCAAAACACAGATGAATTGTCGAGAAAAATTTCTCCATGGTGAGCAACTTAACTTTATTCAAAATTTCCTTATACGAAAATGTTACCTGACTCACATATTCATTTATTCAACCACCATTATTTAGTGGTCTTTTTTTTTTCTTCTATGATCAAGTACTTCACTAAGTGGTAGGAGGATGCAAAGATGGATCAGAACCAGAGCTGTCCTCAAGGACTTTAAACACATAGAGGAGAGAGAGACATTGTGAATCTATAACAAAAACTACAAGTAGGAAGTACAAAGTGTCAAAAGAAAAGGATGGGTACAGGGCTATGGGAGTTGGAGGAAGGCAAAATTAATTCCAGCTGAGGGAATCAGTGGACGCTTTGAGGAGGCTGCAGATGGGGATGGGGGAGGGAGGAATTTGAAGGCAGGTGATTGGGCGGGGGTTGGTGGTGGGAGCAGCAGAGATGGAGCCAGGAAAGTACGGGAAGCAGCGATGCACCGAGATTGGTTCTGTGAAGCCGGAGTAGAGGCTGCCTAAGCAACAGGAAGTGATGTTGGGAAGGTAGATCTATTCAGACTGCAGACAGCATAGATTAGGGATTTCAGATATGATTGGATGGAGAATGAGTTTTTGAGCAAGAAACTGACAGGATATAGTAGTGATTTTGAACAGTGAGCTTAGAAGAGTTTAATCAGATGAGTTGAAATGCCAAAAGATTGGGGGTGGAATACTTGTTGCAAGGCTTTTATATAACCAAAACAAATGTCCCACAGTGCAGAGGGTGTATGAATTATAGTATGTATGGTAAATCTAAGTGGTATTCAGATTTTAATAAGAACATAGGTTTAATATGTCCTATAAAAAAATTAACTTGCACATCAAACCTCTGATTCCATCGACTATTGCCATGGATGAGTCTAAGGGGAAAAATAAATCTATTAAATTTAAAACATTAAATAAATAATACAGCACATGTGATTTGTCCATATTGCCCAAATCCTGATGGCCTTAGGGGAATGACTAAAGTTGTGAAATCCTGATCCAAGTGAAAGTCAATGAGTTCCTACCGTAGGGCATGAGGAATATTCTGGAAGAAGAATGCTTATTTTGGCAATCTAGGTGTGGTGAGTGAGGAAAGAGAGGCAGCAATCCAAGATGCTGCTGAGGTTTTGAGCCTGACTGTATTAGAATGCCAACAACCACTCAAAGAAAGAAAGCAGGAGTAGGTTTACGAGCAAATAAGAGTTCAGTGTATGAGCATCAGGAGTTTGAGAGGCATTTGAGATGCAGAACTGAAGGGCTGGAGTAGGAGATTTAGAATAAACTTCAAGGTAACCGCTGAAGTTGTGAGCTTGTGACTGAGGACTATAGAGAGGAGGGCCAAGGACAGCTCCTTGAGAAAGCTCAAACTTAGGAGTGATGGGAGCTAGAGACGATTGGGAAGTTACCAGGGAGGTAGGAGGAGAAGTGAGAAAATACAGGGTCATGAAAGATCACGGCAAGCCTGAGCTCCCAGTGTGGCCCTGCGATTGGCATAAGGTAGTTGCTAAATAAATACCGATGAAGAAGAAAAGCATAAGCAACAGAGTTGAGGTCTAGAGAGAAGGTCGTGGGGGAAAAGGGAGAAAATACCAGTGAATTTGGCCATGAGGAAGTCATTGGTGACCTTTGGGTCTGTAGAGTCTCAGTGGAGTGACAAGGGCAGAAGCCAGATTGCAAGGAGGGAAGGACAGAGTGGGGGGTCCGGAAGTGGACTCTTCTTTCAGGCCTTGTGCAAATACAGAGGATGCTAGCTTGGGAGGGGGCAGGGTGTAGGATTAAGAAAGGCTGGTTTTATTTTTTGCTGTTGTTTTGTTTTTCAGAAGAGGGTATGCTTAAGCACATTCATAAACAAAGAGCAAGGATCTGGCAGAAGTAGAGAGATTGAAGTTGAAGGAGTTGGGGGGGGGGGTAAATTGGTGGAAAAAAACAACCAAGAAGGAAAGAAGTGAGGAAACATGGGAAGTTTAGTGTTGGCAATCCAGAAGAACAATTCTTTCTCTGAGACTGGCTGAGGATAAACACAATTAGTAACATGGAGAAGAGAAAAAAGGAGGACTCTCCTATTAGGTGATTTTGGCAGTTCCATTTAGATAGGAAGGTCATCTTCAAGTAGTAAATGGTCAAGACCAGGGTTGGCTCCTTGAGAAACATGGAAAGGTTGGCCATTTTCAGAGCAGGGGATGTGAAGGAACTAGGAGTGTGCGAAAGAGAGGACCCACCCAACTTCAATAGCTTTTGGGTGTGGAAAGCTGAAGGGTGAGTAAATCTTCTCACAGGAGTTGAGGTTGGCAAGTCTGTGTTGTGGTGGTAAAGATAATCTATCCCTAATTAAGATGCAAAGACCTTATTTTTCTATTTAACTTGGTTCAAGTACCATCAAGCAGGTAGTGGAGGAGGTATAGTAGCTCCTAAAATTTCAGCAGCCCTAATCTTCTATTTCCCAAAAACCCACCTTGTAGTCATTCTTAAAGCCTTTCTATAGGGGTGTCCTGTTAATGGAATTCCACCGAGACAGTGAGCCCTGAAAAGATTATTGGCTGTAATAATGAGGTGACTATCTTAGGTACCACACTGAATTTGCTCTTTTATTTTCGTGTGACATTTTAAAATGCTTCCTTGCTGGAATACGGATAACTTGAAGACAAAAAAGGGTACAACTTGTTTCCACGTGGGAGGTAGGAAGAACACTGCTTTTGGAGTCAGACGGTTCTAGGTCTGACTCTTTGGCTTGCTAGCTGTGTGACATCGCTCTCCAAGCCTCTGTTTTCTCATATGTTAAAAAAAAAGTTTAAAAAAATTTAAACAAGGAGTTTAAAAATTACATTTTCAGTAGGGTTATTATGAGGACTAAATAATGAAAAGTGTTCATTGCAATGTCAAGCACTTAGTAGTTACTCAATAAATGGAAGCTCAATTATTTTCCACAGTTATCTCTCAAATTCAACTTTGATAGGTTTTCACAGAATATCTTCTAAATAGATTGATTCTACATATGTTTGACCTTGGAAAAGTACATTTCCTGTAAGTTAATGGCTGCAGGGAAAGGGATCTATTTGTCTCGTGGCTAGATGAATGAAAATGCTGGCCCTGTATTCTTAAACTGAAAACTGCCCGCGCGTTAGGTTAAGTTGCTCACTGTAGGCAGAAGCCTACGATTCTCGGAGCAGCATCGCTCTTTGTGGTACTGAGCTGCATGCCCTTTACTTGTTCATTTTGTTGAGCTCAATACTAACTTCCTTCCCCCAGGCAGGCAAACTAAGTGTCACTGTGACATTTTCCCTCTATTCAAAGAGGAAGCATTGATCACTAAGAGTTGACATTGGTTTACTATGGTGAATCAAACTAAACCTATCTTTGGCTCTGACACAGTTGTTGCGGTGACCATGTCTGTTTGGTTCCTCTCTATATCCGGTGCCTGACACAGATCCTGGCATACAGTAGATACTCTATGTATTTAAAAAAATGAATCACTAAGATCTTGGTGAACATGATGAAAAATTATTGGCTGGTGAGAGTTTGGTTGGATGGCTTTGTAAGGAAAGACAGCACAGATAGATTGCTGGCACCTGAGTTCAACTGGCTTTGGCTTCGCTGGGTTATACGCAATTATTTTTAAAATAAGGAATTGCTTGAGGACATTGATGACTCTGTCTATAGGTGGAGAGAGAGCCAATCGGTTAAGTGGCAAGAGCAGAATCCAAAGAAATCCTCAGAAAGAGTACAGGAGAATGGAAAGAACAGTCCACGTACAGTTAGACAGCTTCAGATTTGGATCTTGGTTTCACTCATGCTTGGGGAGTCACTATCAGCAATTTACTTAACCTTCCAACCTTAGTTTCATCAGCAAAGTTAGAGGCAGAATCCCTGCCCCACAGGGCTCTTCCATGGATGAAACATGTCAGTATAATTGTAGAAGCCCAAAAGCAGGGCACTTTATGCAGAATAAGAACTCCTTAGCCTGTTTCCTACTGCCAAAAAGAGTTTGGGATAGGTTGAAACAATGAGCCAACTTTAACAAGCTGAAATTATAAAGAAGTTAAATGAAAAGAATGCTTATGTACCAAAATTCAATTATATAAATATAAGGCAGGAGCTATGTGACAGAAGGAGAGATTTTAGCTGACAGAAAGCACAATTTGATTTGAAAGGGGAAAAAAAAAAACCTTCTATTAATACAACAAAATATCCAGAATGATAGAAGTCAGATAGTGTCGTCCACACTGATCAGAAAGGCTTCGGACTATGGTACCAGTTACGAAATCCACCTTGAAGGGGGTCTTGACAACCTGTCACCCATTGTGAGGAAAATGGCACGAAGGAACAGGGGATACTTGAATTGGAGAGGAGAACATTTAAGGGGACAAGTTGCATTTCAGTGTTTGAAGGGTTATCATATGGATGAAGGTAACTGGTTTGATCTGTCTGTAACATGACAGAAAACAGGACAGGGATCAGTGAAGAGGAGGGATACAGGTTTCAGCTTGACCTCAGCTGGCTCTTTGTAAGCACCAGTTACCTGAATGTGGAAGGAGCTGCCCGCAGAGGTAGTATGCTTCATGTTCCTAAATACGCATAAGCCAGCTACGTTTGTGCTTTGGCCCAGGTGGTACAGAGAGAAATCAAAAATTGGATGATATACTGGACTACATGTCACCCACGGTCCTTCCAACTCTGTGACACAGGGGTTTCCTTTACCTTTCCTAACTCAAAATTAGCAAAATGCCATTTCCTTCTCAAAAAAAAAGTAGAATTCAGTAGAGTTTGAGGGCAAACAATAAAAAATTAACCTAGAAGAATAAAGAGCTCTTCAGCCCAGTGTGTTTGCTTATTCGTTTGATTTTGTTTTAAAAGAGCGATCAGCTGAATTTCATTCTTAACCTTAATCTGATTCTCTTCTTAAGAATTCTTCCAACATTCCACAAAGTACGCAATCTTTCCTCTCGCATCTGGCAATTTTTGTAAAGACATGCTCAAGGCAGAGCTCAAAATAGAACCTGTATTTCCTGACTTGTAAATCCCTGGGCTATCTCTACACAAAGCTTCTTACCCTGAACTTTCCAGAGGCTGTTTAGATTCATCCTTCTAGCCCTTGAGGGCTTCCCTTTCAGTGATTCACAACTCTATTTGACTGTCCAGTTTTGGAAAGGTTAGAGGACTTGACAAGTAAAACCTCTGAGAGTAAAGTAAAGGGAGGTCTGAACACAAAGGTGTAATATGTAGGGTTGTTCCACTTCTGTGTTGAGGGATGGTGATTCTTCTTTTTAACTGGGAAGACAATGGGATAAAATTATGCTGCTTAGGTCTTGGTCATTAATCATAAGACTGATCAGCCCTTGGCTCTCAAGCCAGCATGAAAGTTAGGAGAAAGTCAAGCCATCCACACAGGTTCCATTCCCTTTCCATCTGCCCCATGTCTCTTATTTACCGATTCCACTTTGGGGCATGGTACCCGACCTGCTAATAAAAACGAAGCACTCTGCCTTCTTAGAGGAAATCTTGGTGAAATTTTGCAGATCCCCTTCAATTCTCGGACTTGACTTTGGAGAAACATGTAATTAGCCTGAGGATCTACTATTGCTAAATGGTTCAACAGCAGACGTTCAAGCAGTATTTATATTCAAATCTGCTGTTAAGATCTCATCTACATTATTAATTATCCTAACTTTGGATTAAAAAAAAGGGGGGGGGGAAGGGGAACAGTTCGATTAGTGGTAGCTCTGCAGATTGTCACCAAGAGCCATTGGTTCCCCGAGCCTGATGACTGCTCCACATTCTTCCAGCGTGGACACCTAGAGCTGTTGAAAAGAATTGAGACGCTTGTCAACAGAATGGAAAGCTGGCCTTCATCAAAACAATTTTAGCCTGCGAGACTAATGACCTTTCGTTGCTGTTTGTTTTAGTTTGGAACTAAATGAGAAAATTGTTTTAGATAACAGTAGCTTTGTCTTCCTTTCCCAAGCATTTTGGGAAAAGCCAAGTAACACAATTGTTAACCATTATATATATATATATATATATATATATATATATATATATATATATATATACAGAGTAGAGAAAGTATTTAACTAGCCCAGAAATCTAATTTCAGAATGGATGATGAAAAATAGTAATGACACAAGGCATCATGTCTAAGGAGAAAAATGTCCGTTGTTTGCTCACATTACCACAGTAGTTGTAGTTCCACATGATAAAATGCAGCATGTCTAAGTGCTACTCGCCTCCAGTTTTTTTTTTTTTTTCCCCTTCTTAAATAGCTGTAAACTGAGCTACCTGATGAACAGTCTCTAGGGACAGGATAGGATCACCCTTGTTTCCTGTTCAGCCTTGCTGAAGGGGGAAAAAAAAACCCTAATGAAAGAAAAGAACGTAATGGCTTTGCCATTAATCCAGGTAAAAGGCTTAGGAAAGTTCAAAAATCAATTAATTTTTAATTCTTCATCACTCAATTTCTTTTCCGAAGAGCAAATATATTCCTGGCTCGTAAGATTTAGAAACCTGCAAATCAAAACATAAATAAAAACAAGAGCTGTTCAATCAGCAATATAAAAACCCTATTGGAGAAAGTAAAAGTTAGGTGTTTTTCATTTATGTAAGATCTTTTAGTCGTCCATTTGAAGCGGCATGCAATAAAAAAACGCCCATGGATGTTGCCTTTCTTGGCTAAGTGTGTATAGGTGGGAATGTATGGAAATGTTTAAAGTGTTAAAGTAAAAATATCAAATAAGCTTTCTGTAAACCACCAGATAATTTACAGACATTTGCGGCATTGACCATTATTTCCCGTCAGCTCCGCGTGTCAGGGTGGAGAACAGAGACGTTTGTCGCATCATTGTGAAGCGATGAAATTTCTGTAAGTCGCGATCTGCTGGCATGTAATAACTCGATCTGCTTCGTGCAGACAAAATATATTAAAAGTATGGACGAGTGAAGTTTGTGCCCCAGGGAAAAGGCGAGATAATGCATTGAAATTGTTCAGAGGTAGTTAGATGCCTAATGGTCTAATATGTGAGCTATGTGAGGTCCTGAGGTCTGGTTCTCATAAATTCTGGCTAGACTGATCTTGTAATTTCAAGCAAAGGATAAAAGCGTTAGCCAGAATCATCAGTGTTCAAGGTCCATGATGCTGGATATTATTCATGTAAAGATTTTAAAAAGAAAAAACACACTTTAAAAGGGATGCCGTCGGGTATGGAACTTGCTGCAGCCTTGGGGCCACATGTGGCCTTCCGGATCCTTGACCGTGGCCTCTTGCCTGAATCCAAATTTTACAGAACAAATCCTTTTATTAAAAGGGGTGCAGCAGAGAAAGGTGAAGCTTTTCTTGCCTCCTTTAGTGCTTAAAAAAGAACAATCTTGAAATCGGAAGGCCGTAGGTTCCCCACCCCTGGAGCCATTTAAAGAAATAAATTAACTTGGAATTTATGTAAACCTTGCACATCTCTTTCATGATGGGATAGGATTTTTGATATAATATAATAATGTGCTGCATGAAAAACCATGTAGGATCTAATTATTTCAACTTCAAACTGACATATCTGTGTTTAAATTGGAGTAAAAAACATGTTTGTAATAAAAATTTACCATTACGAATGGAATAATTTAAAACCAATTAGGACGGATTCAGGAGTGATTAGAGGAAAAAGTTCCCAAGACATTTGGTAGTCTTATAAATGATTTCACAAAATATGCTAAGACTATCCGACCAATTACATATGGCTGAATACTGAATCCTCAGATTTGAAAAGAAAATTCGCTAAGAACTGGGCTTTTGAAATTAGGTAAATGGTGGATATGAAAACCCTCGCTAACTTCCTCCTTTATGTAATTTATTTCATCATGGGGGTAGAAGTTTTCAAGTTTTCATTTGCAGTTTCTTTTCTTTTTTTAACCAGCTCACTTATGTTTGAGTCTACAGTATATTTATACAGTCTTTCCTGCCAGAGTCGTTGACAGTATTTTTAAATGCTTTCCTTCGCTGCCTAGGTTATACCAAGCACCACTCTCCTTAAGTTCTCAAAACTATACCACCCACACACACATCATGAATAGAGATGTGCATACTTTTTTTTTTCTTTTGGAAAACAAAGTGTTCAATCTAAAATTACTTTGGCTTTATTGTGACCCTGAAAATCATCTCAACTTCACACCTTATGGAGGTAGCTGTTGTGAGCTTCTGTTTGATCCTGGTGACAAGGCTATCATTCTAAAATTCTGTTCGTAAAAACATCTACATTTAAATATACATAATTATATAATTTCTCTCTATTAGTACCATACTTCAAAGCATGCTGACATTCTGCAAGAACTTCAGTATAAGGTACCCTTTGGGCTAAAAAAACTTTTAATCCTGTCTTCTGAATTTCCCTGAAGACATTTCATAGATTCAGTTACAATGGATTACATGAGTTTGACTTTTAAAATTGCTGAAAATGCTTAATCCCAAACTGGTCTGCTTGATATTGTAGCATATATACACAGCCACTATCTTTTACTATCTATAATACACAAATACTTGGTTAGCTATCTAGGAGATGATATTGGTTATTTACAGATGAGGTAACCAGTCTCAAAGACTAAAATGATGTTTAAAATCATCCTTAAAACCATCAGATTACAAACTTTGCATCACTCCTGCTTATATTTACCCTTTTTTCTCTAAACAAATGCTTCATTTTGTTTATTCTTCACCTTGAGGAAATATACTGAGAGATCCATCTACCAGTTAGAACATAAAAAAGTATAAGGAATGATATTGCTATTTATTCTTACATTTTGATGCCCCAGGAGACTTTGGACAAGTGGATCAGTATTTTTTTTAAATGAAAGTATGGTAGGTGGATTATTGAAACTGATAAGAACAGAGACTACATTTGGTCTTAGCCAAAGGTCCAAGAAGCAATAGATGGATTATTTAACTACTGGAATTCTCAGTTTCTTTTTGCCTCATTTAAATATAATAATTACAAAATAGGAAAAGATTCCAGAATTGAACTCTTTCATGGATTTCCCTCCATAGCATTTGGAAGCAAATCCTAGCAACAATTCACCTACCTCTGGTTTTGAATAATTTTATTGGTATGTTCCTCTTCTGTAGCTCCTCCTACTACCTTGCCATTGACATTTTGCTGCCAGTTTATGAAAATAAAGTGACTGTATGACAGTCCTCAGCTACAGATAATTTATAAAGAATTACAAAGAGTTGAGTTATCTAAGTTTTCATTATATGTTCTATGTCCATTAGGGAGACTCATAGTTTTAGCAGGAAGGGTAGATATTGGGAATTTGGAATTAGTTTACATTTTCTATTCAAAGTTAGGTAATATGATTACCTTTTGATTATTTCAATTCTAAACATCTCAAGGCAAAATTCAGAATCCGTGCTAGAAAACCTGAGTAGATTCCTTGAATCACCCCCCCTCCTCTCCCCCTCTTCCTCTTTCGCCAAATCTTTTCCAGATTGTTTGCAGAATGAAATTATCTAATTTCATGAGTATTTGTTCTGAGAAAGCACTACACTCTCTGGTAGAGAGAATTCAGAGACCTTGTTTCAAGGCCTGATATCTTAAGGCAAGACCTTTTTGTGTCCATGAAATATCACCCTTGATTCAGTGGATACTCTGAGAGAACATCCCCAAATACATCTATGAACCAATATATTCATAATATCATTTATGGAAAATGACAAATGTCAACAAGTTGACTTCTCAAATACTCTGCACCAGATCTCTGAGAAACACATAAAAATATTGTGGTTTTTGTAAAAGTAAGTTAACTTAGTTTGAGATCTTTTAGAAAACATTATATGCTTATAATTGCCATTTCATTATTTTTTTCAAAAATTTATATCACCAAATCAAACTGTAGCAAGAGTTTATTCAGGATGTTTTAATATCCATTGGGGCACTGTTTCAGAATGTACATCTGCCTGCTTCATTATAATATTTCCGAATTTGTAACTCTTGCCACTATTAAATTTAGTTTCAGAAAATACTTTAGGAACTGATGCTGAATTATTAATTTGAATATTATGAACTTTTCAAGTTCTAAGTATAGTGGAAGAAGTTAATTTGACTAATTAATCTAGTTGATTATAGTATATTTATCCAAGCAGAGTCAATCTAGCAGACCAAAAATTTAAGGAGCCACTAATAAAACTACAAACAAAGCAAATTAGTAATTCAGTGACTAAAAAAAAGTCAATTGAAAATTGACACTTTAGTATGTACTTTTATTCATCTTATAGAGAGCATAGCTTGATAGCTTTAAGAGTTTGTACTCTGTACTTACATTATGTTTCTAACATTCACGAAGTGTCATAGACTACAGCATAATTAAAAATTTTACCTCCAACTATTACACTGCAAAGTATGCATATACCAAAGCATTTTATATTTATTTTCTTCAGGCTCTCATGCTGAATTATACAATATGCCTTATTTAGTTAGTGTACACAATGAAGATGCATGACAGAAATAAGCTCCCTTGTTTGTTTAAATGTCCCACCTACAATAATGTGGGTGATGGCAGAGTTAGTGAAAATGGGACCTCCTTTTGCTTTGTGACAAAAACCACATTTAATAGGTCTAATTTTAGATGTAGTGACTGATTCTGTCCCATGATAAAAGAATAACATGTGGAATGTGCCCAAACAGAACTTCTAAAGGTATATGTTAAATCAAAGACTGTTCCTTTGAGTTTCTATTAAAAAAAGAAAAATCTCATTGATTTTATGGAAGAATTAAGGGAAAATTTCACTCCATGGATTGCTTGATGTGAGGGAATACTAGAGCGTTTTGCTTTAGTCTGATACTTAGTAGACAAGTCCCTTGAGTAGGAAGCATGGCTAATTCTGTTCTTTAAAGTGCCTAATGTGGTGTTGACATACTCAAATGTTAAATAATATATTTTAACATGAAGGGAAAGCTCAAAGCTTTCATGAGGTAAGGCTGAAAAATAGTTATACATGCCCTTGATTCACGGAAAATAAAGAGGCAAAGAACTCACATTCATTTATTCATTCCAGGAAAAAAATCCTTATGGTATCATGTTTAGCACATGTTAGATTTACATTTTCTAGATTCTCAGAGCTTCAAATCCTCCCTCAGAAAAAATTTTATCTTAATAGCTCTCAATATCAGGGTATTTTTTCCTGAAAAGCATACCTCCCTCTCTGGCACTCACACTTTATTATACTAAAAACAGTAAGTTTTTGCTTCTTTTAAAAATCTACACTATACTTAAAAACATCAAATTGTACACTTTAAATGAGTGCATTGTATGGTATGTGAATTATATCTCAAAGCTGTAAAAAAAAAAACTACACCAATAAACTGTACATGCTAGTGCCTTTTTTCATCTTTCTTTTCTGACTACTTACTCTGCTAAGGAAAAATTCAAACCAAAACAATTATTTAAAAAAAACAAAACCTTCCAGATATGCCAAAAAAGAGATACTTTGAAAATGATTTAGGTGAACAAGAGACTATATTTACAACTCAGGTACTAAAATTTGCCATCTACTTTAATAGTAACGATTTATAATTTCTATACTGGCTCTATTGGCTGATTTGATATTAGGCAAAGTTAATTTTTTTCCTACAGTTTTCACAAAGTGTGAATTCATGTATTCATTTAACCAATAGAATTAAATCTTAAATCAAACTGTATTCTTTGAGAATGTGTAAAAAAATGAGAACTCTGCTTAAAGATGAAGATTCAATGCCCTGCCTTCAAGTAGCTTATAACCTAGTGGAGGAAACAAACAAATAAGTGGCAAGTTGCTACACTGTACTTACACGGCAGAAACAGTTATCATACAGTATTCAGTAAATATCTGGCAAACACGAAATAATTGCTGACAAACCAGCAATTAAGCTATTCCATTATGTGAAATATAGCACATAGTCTTCCAAATATGAGTTGGCCAGTAGTAACTGAAATGCAGCAACACCACTCAAGTTGTAATAGCAGTTACATTTACATGATTAGACCAATGGTAACATTCATTTCCACTTAGACGATCTTAGGGAAGAGTTTTGATGACTTAGGAGAAGTAAAGAGACTTTGGGTGGGGAAATATATGTGGGCCTTAGGCAGTTGCAGTCAGAGCTTACTCCTCTCCCAAGTCAAACCTAGGCCAAGCCTACTTCTCTTATATTTTCCAAGGTAAATACTATAATGAACATATGAATGGTAGAGTTGGCTCAACTACACAACAAGAGAGCATCTGGGTAGTGACAATGTGAGCAGAAATCATGTTGGACTGAAAGTTAATTGGAAAACCATGAGCTCTAGTTTGGATGTATCCCCAGTTGACTCTAAGTGTTCACTTAACCTCTCTAGTAGTATCCTGACTTGTTAACTCTCAAACAGCATGATTCTTTTTAAGTGTTTAGCATGTTTTCTGATGGTTTATGAGTGAATAAATGTAGGGGATGCCAACCATTGAAGATAAAAAGAAATATGATTTTAATGGTGGCATTTTGAAGTTTGACAATGAAAGGATTAATTAAAGATGTCTATATAGGAGTTGGCTGTCTTTGTAGTAACTGGTAGGTCTAAATGTTTATAAATTGGAACCCCATTTTTTTCTGCTGGCCTTTCTTACTTTCTTAAAACAGTGTTTTCCTCTGTTTATTTCTTTAATGTCTTCTTCCATGAAGAAGGGATAGGATTATCTAGTAATAAACAATTTAGGATTATATTGTAAGAGATAATGAATTCACTTTCTTAAAATCCTTTGGAAATTGTTAGATGAATACAAACTGTTGTTTTGGGGTCCTGTCAAATCTTGGACATCTCATTGAAGAGAGAAAAGAGTTATCTTCATATGGGGGAATGGTTGGTGGTTATTGTTTTAAGATATTTCCATAGCTAATGGTTATTTATTGTGAATTTTTACTTTAATAAATCTTGTCCTTCTTTCCACAAATCCACTATGTAATGACTTACACAGTGTGCCTTGGGATATTCAGTCCTGGGCCAAGACAAACTATTTTCCTCACAACTGCTATCTATTACAACAAATAAAGTCATAAAAATTGTCTAGAGAGGACACTTGTAAGAAATGACAATATTTTTGCTGTGTCTGAAAGGTTTCCCAAACCAAATGACAGGAATGTCAGCTAACATTCATTGTCACTTAATGTGTATTTCCAATACAATTAGGAAATTGATGAACAAAGAAAACATGTTGATTTGAGGTTTTCCAAAGGACAAAGTTCCCTCCCTCCCCTCAAAAAAGAATCTGATATGACCCATTTGGATAATAATAAGTATCTGGCATTTTTAAATTTATTTTTTATTGCATATATGCAAGATGTACATGATGTTTTGACATATATATATATATATATATGATTACTCCAGTCAAGCAAATTTTCATATCCATCATCTCATATAGTTTACCTACCTTTCTTTCTAAGAGTATCTAAAATCTACTTTCTTGTCAAATTTCCTGTATATGATACAATATTATCAACTATAGTCCTCACGTTGTACATTAGATCTCTAGACTTACTTATCCTACATAACGGTGACATTTTTAAGAGTCTAAAATGGTATTTCTGTGAGATGTGTGAGCATTTCTAAAGCACAACATTATATCCATCAAAAAATTGTTAAAGAGCTGAACCAAAACTTTATATAGATCTGATGATCATTGCAAACAGTATTCTCAACATAACTGAGTGTCATGTCTTCCTTGATTCAATCCCAGTGGTGAGTTTGGTGATTGAATCAAGTGTTTGAAAAGAGCTATCATAGTTGAGATTCATTTAGATCAGATGAGAATGATCACTATGAACAGAGAGGGATATGAGGGACTTTCAGCCCTGCAGTTGACATGCCTTTTCTTTGCCACCAAAGTTTTACCATTTTAATACATGGCCAATAACAGACTTGATCTCAGTTTCAGTGACCATTTAGTCCATTGATTTTACCATAATTTCACTCCACCTCCTGAAATAACCTGATTTTGGCTTCCCTTTGGAAAGTTCACAACCAATGTCACCCTACCCCAGGAAGGGCTCGCAATAGGTAGAATTTCTAAGTTTTTGACATTTATCTTTAACTCTATAATCTTCTTTTCTCTCCTTTTCCCATTTCATTGTATGCACTCTCTCCCTCACACACCCCACCCCGCACTCAATGATCTTGCAGCACTCTACCCCAGAAAGTTTTGTTTCTTTTGAGGTACACACTTTATCATCACCAAAGCATATCCCCAGTCACGCCTCCCACACCTCTTGGCCTGGTTTCCTGCAATGTGTACACTCACATTTTGTGAGAGCATCCTGTGTAACAAGCATGGTTCATTGAGGAAAATGGGAATCACACTAGTTATTTTAACAGAGAGAATTCGATATAGGCATTTGGATAAATAGGTGTTAGTTACCTGAAAAAGCAAAACAAGACACACAACAAAAACAATATAATGTTTTTGAAAACTATTTCCATCTCTAGGGCTTGGGGACAGAAGGGAGAGGTGGGGGTCAGCAGATCCTAGAAGGTCAGAGAAGGAGCTTTGTAGAGCTTGAGACTCAGGCCTCTGAGAAAGGGCACCCCCCAAGTTAGTGCTAGTACTGGTACCCCAGGGGCTGGGCCTCAGATCTCTGTGGAGGGGACTTGCCAAACTCATCTGGTTTACCTCTAAGTCAGCATGATGAAGTTGATATTGGGAGTGCTACAGGAAGCTGGAAACTGGAACTAACTGTAGCCACCAGAGTGAAATACCTATGCCAGGGCAATGTGGGTGGACCATTTAAAGCACAAGAAAGAGAAAGTTCTTCTCTCTCTTCCTGCCTTCCAGTCTTCCTCTAGTGCTCCCTAATGTCACTAACAGGGAGCCTGAGGGGAAAACAGAAATGCAGTTTGTAATGCCCTAGTCCCAACATCCGAAAGCAGAGTGCGGAAAAGAAAGTTTGGAGCTGAGACACTTGCTAAATAAAGGCTACCCTGGATGTTACCACTGAATACAGAAGGCAGGATTATGTTTAACTAGGGAGAGATGTGAAACCCAAGAATACAAAACAAGGTTAATTTTTGCTAATGAGTAGCAAGACTTGATCATCTCCAAAATAAAATGATGTGAAAATCTGGGGTAGCAGACACCGTACGAAAATGGATCTAACTAGCATCTCTCAGTATGATTTCTCCCCAATTTGTTGCTTAATGTCCATGAAAACACAATAAATTAAAAAAATTATAATAGCACTAGAAACCAATACTGATAGAATTGTGGGAGACAAGGCCTTATTTATAAGGCATATGGAGCTTCAACTCATAGCACATCCCTCTTTCCTACATAAAAGAATTAGCATGGTGAGAGGTAAGAATATGCTTCACAGCTCTATCACCATCTGCCTGCTGACCTAGTGAACCAGGAATTGTGCCAACCAGAAATCTGAGCAGGAACCCCTGTCTAGCCCTTGGGAGCTGCTCTGAGAGAGTATCATTTCCCCTACACTTCAGCTGTCACCTTTCTACAACAAACAGATATTGAAATTCTCAGGAAGCAAATGAACAGAAAGTAGGGGGATGTTAACAGTGTGGCACAGGGCATTCTAATAGATGTAGTCCTTATGAGAAAGCTATTGTGGGAAGTCATATATGGATGGAAAAAAAATATTAGCTATGAAGACTGCAAATTTCACTTTTCCAAACACTGCATCCACTCAGAATAAAGCAAATAACACATCTGAGGATGCTGTAATTCAAGATCCAGAAGAAATAATCAGAATATTATATTACTTTTGCCTTTATGAAAAGGCAAAAGTATAGAATGGAAAGTGAAGTGATGAGATAAAAAACAGGAGAAGATAAAAAGCAAACAGGAAAAATGAAAAAGATTAAAAGGAAGCTGAAAGCACAGGAGGAAGATTAAAATATGCATTTAGAACAGTCAGGAACAGAATTGATCCTGCAGAAAAGCAGAATGTGATAAAGAAAGACAGATTTGAACAAATCTCCCATGATGGAGCAGAGAAAGACAAAAAGATTTTTTTAAAAGAATGAGAGGGAAAGTGATGATGTGGACAATAGAGAATGGAGGATCAACAGGTGAGTATTCTTAAGAAAGCTAAGTACAAATACAGTAACAGTGATAATCAAGAATATAACAGAAAAAAATCACAAATTCCCTGAAGAAAAACAGTAGAAAAGTATAATGAAACTAAGAGTAGGTTTTTTTAAAAGATAAACAAAATTGACAAACTCTTAGCTGGACTAACTAAGGAAAAAACAAAAAGGCTCAAATAAATAAAACTATAAATGAAAGAGGAAACATTGCAAGTGATACTTTAGAAATACAAAGGATAATAAGCGACTACTATGAGTAATTATGCACCAACAAATTGGATAACCTAGAAGAAACAAATAAATTCCTAGAAACATAAACCCACCAAGAGAGGATCATGAAGAAACAGAAAATCTGAGCAGACCAATAACCAGTAAGGAGATTGAATCAGTAATTAAAAATCTCTGAACAAAGAAAAGCCCATGACCTGGGCACTTCACTTGTGAATTCTACCATCATTTATAGATGAAATGACACCAAATCTTAAATTCTTTCAAAAAATTGAAGACTAGGGAACACTTCCAAACTCATTTTATGAAGTCAGCATTACCCTGATTCCAAAGCCAGACAATGACCTTATAAGAAAAGAATATTACAGGCTAATATCCCTGATGAACATAGATGCAAAAATGCTCAACAGGATACCAGCAAATCAAATTCAACAACACATTAAAAAGATTACACCATGATCAAGTGGGATTTATCCCTAGGATGCAAGGATGGTTCAACATATGTAAATCAGTAAATGTGAGATACCACATTAACAGAATGAAAGATAAAATGACATGATCATCACAATAGACGCAGAAAAAGCATTTGTTGGAATGTATGTTGACATGATAAAGGCCATATATAATAAGCTCATAGCTAATATAATACTCAACAGTGAAAAGAAAGTTTGAAACCCTTTCCTCTAAAATCATGAATACAACAAGAATGCTTACTCTCACCACTTTTATTCTACATAGTAAACAAAGTCCTATCCAGAGCAATTAGGCAAGAAAAAAGAAATAAAAGACATTCAAATCAGAAAGAAGAAAGTAAAATTGTCTTTATTTGCAAATGGCATGATCTTATATATAGAAAATCCTAAAGATGTCATCAAGAAACTTTTAGAACTCATAAACAAATTCAGTAAAGTTGCAGGATACAAAATCAATGTACAAAAATCAATTGCGTGTCTATACATTAACAGTGAACTATCTATAAAATAAATTAAGAAAACAATCCAATTTACAATAGCATCAAAAACAGTAAAATACTTAGAAAAAATTTAACCAAGGAAGTGAAAGACCTGTACACTGAAATCTTAAAACTCTGATGAAAGATATGGAAGAAAACACAAATAAATGGGAATATACCTCATGTTCATGAATTGGAGAAATTAATATTGTTAAAATTTCTGTACTACCTAAAACAATCTACAGATTCAATGTAATCCTTATTAAGATTTCAATAACATTTTTCTTAGAAATAGAAAAAGCACTCTTAAAATTCATATGGAACCATAAAAGACTCCAAATAGCCAAAGCAATCTGGAGCAAGAAGAACAAAGCTGGAGGCATAACATTACCTGTTTTCAAAATATATTCCAAATCTATAGTAATCAAAACAGTATGGTACTGGCATAAAAACAGGCATGCAGACCAATGAACTAGAATAGAGAGCCCAGAAATAAATCTGTGCAAGTATAGTCAATTGATCTTCCACAAAGGTACCAAGAGCACACAACAGGGAAAGAGTAGTCTCTTCAATGAATAGTATTGGGGAAATTGGAATCCACATGCAGAAGAATGAAATTGGACCCTTATTTCACACCATAAGCAAAAATCAATTCAAAATGAATTAACAACTTAAACGTAAGCACTGAAATCATAAACTACTAGAAGAAAACATGGGGAAAAATCTTCTTGACATTAGTTTGGGCAATAATTTTTTGGATGTGACTCTAAGACATAGGAAACAAAAGCAGAACTAGACAGATGGGATTGCATCAAAATAAAAAGCTTCTGTACAACAAAGGAAACAATCAGCATAGTGAAGAGAAACCTTACAGAAGAGAAGAAAATATTTGCAAACCACACAACTAATGAGTCAATATCCAAAAATGTATAAGGAACTCAGCTCAATAGCAAGAAAACAAATAACCCAATTAAAAATTGGGCAAAATACCTGAACAGACATTTTCTGAAGAAGGCATACAAATGACCAACTGGTAAGTGAAAAACTTCTCAACATCACTAATTATCAGACAAATGCAAATCAAAACCACAATGAGATTTCACTTCATACATGTTAGAATGATTATTATCAAGAAGACAAGAGATAACAAGTATTGGCAAAGTTGTGGAGAGAAGAGACCCTTGCACACTCTTGGTAGGAATGTAAATTGTTATAGCCATTATGGAAAACAGTGTGAAGATTCCTCAAAAAATTAAAAGTAAAATTGCCATATGGTTCAGCATTCCCACTTCTGGGTATATATCTAAAGGAAGTGCAATCAGTATGTTGAAGAGATATCTACACCCCATGTTCATTGCAGTATTATTCACAATGGCCAAGGTATGGAATCAACCTAAGCATCCATTGACAGATGAAAAAAGAAAATGTTCGACACACAATGGAATTTTAATCAGCCTTAAAAAAAGAAGAAAATCCTGTCATTTGCAACAATGTAGATGAAGCTGGAGGATATTATGCTAAGTGAAATGTACTAGGCACAGAAAAAAAACAAATACTACATGACCTCACTTACGTGTGGATTCTAAGAAAGTTGAACTCATAGAAGCAGAGAGTAGAATAATGGTTGCCATGGGCTGGGAGTTAGGGGAAGAGGAGATGTTGGTCAAAGGGTACAAAGTTTCAGTTGCAAGATAAATAAGTTTTGGAGATCTAATGTACAGCATGTTAAATAGAATTAGTAATACTGTATTGTATACTTTAAATTTGTATGTATTAATCAGGGTTCCCTAGAGAAATAGAGCCAATGGAGAGATATATAAAGATTTACTATGGGAATTGGCTTGTGCAATTCTGGAGGCCAAGAAGGCCCATCTGCAAGTTGGAGAACCAGGAAAGCAATGGCATAATTCAGTTCAAGTCCAAAGGCCTAAGAAGCAGGGAAGCTGACTGATGGTGTAACTACCAGTCCACAGAAAAAGAATGTGTTAAAAAGATAAAGTCATAGCAAAATACATAATATCAGATAATAACTTTAAAGGTAATGTCTTATTTATATAATATTTGAAGAAAATGACAAATGAAATTGAGGGACATAAAAGAAAAGTCGAATAAATGGAGGGATATATTGTAAAGATATCAATTTTCCTCAATGTTCACATTAAAATCTTTAAAAGAAGTTTTTGAGGATAAGCCTGACAAAAGTTATTCTAAGTTTTATTTTGAAGAATAAATGTGCTAATATGGTTTAAGATTTTTTAAAGAGCAGTAAAGATAGGATATTGCCCTACTTTAATTAATTTGCATTATAAAACTAGTAATTAAGATGGCTTTAAAACTGGCACCAAAATGAAGGTACCTGTCAGTGGAACAGAAGAGAAAGTATAGAAACGTACCAACATTTATTTAAGAATTTGCCTTAAAATGAAGATGACATCTCAAAAGGGGGAAAACAGAATGGATTATGTCATTTGATTCCTAATGAATTAAAAATTGTAATATAAGACATAAAACAAGCTGGGCATAGTGATTCATGCCTGTAATGCCAGCACTTGGGGAGACTGAGGTGGGAGTATAGCTTGAGCTCAGGAGTTTGAGGTAAGCTATCACTGTGCCACTGTACTCCAGCCTGGTGACACAGTGAGGCCCTGTCTCTTAAAAAAGAAGAAGAAAGAAAACAAGAAAATTGCTGGCATGTAGTATAGTTAGGTAGTTATCTAACTTTAAGTTAAAGAAGTCTTTCCTCGCATGACCTTAGGGGCCGAAACTATTAGATATGACTATTAAAAAATTAAAATTTCTAGGCCAGGCATGGTGGCTCATGCCTATAATCCTAGCTCTCTGGGAGACCTAGGTGGGAGGATCGCTCAAGGTCAGCAGTTCGAAACCAGCCTGAGCAAGAGCAAGACTCTCTCTCTACTAAAAATAGACAGAAATTAGTCGGACAACTAAAAATATATAGAAAAAATTAGCTGTGCATGCCTGCTGTCCCAGCTACTCGGGAGGCTGAGGCAGAAGGATTGCTTGAGCCCAGGAGTTTGAGGTTGCTGTGAGCTAGGCTGATGCCACAGCACTCTAGCCCGGGCAGCAGAGTGAAACTCTGTCTCAAAAACAAAAACAAAAAAACCACAAAATTTAATTTTCTGTATGGCAAGAAACACCATAAACAAAATTAAAAGATGAATGACAAACTGAAGGGAAATAGCCACAATAAATATGTGACTAAGTAAAGGTTAATATTTTTGATATGTAAAGAACTCTTATAAATAAATCAGAAAAAAGTACCCCAAAAATGAATTGGAGGTTTAACACAGTATAGGCACATCTTTTTTCAAAACTTGATGAGGCACAACTTTTTCATAAATATTCTGAATTAGAGTATGAAATGAAAAAGGAAGAATTTTCAAAGTTATTAAGAAAAATCTCCTAAATTTCCAATAACATTCATATTGTTTAAGGGTTTTTCTATATAATCCTTTAGGGCAATACATATTTTTTTTTTTTTTTTTTTTTTTTTTTTTTTGAGACAGAGTCTCGCTTTGTTGCCCAGGCTAGAGTGAGTGCCGTGGCGTCAGCCTAGCTCACAGCAACCTCAAACTCCTGGGCTCGAGTGATCCTTCTGCCTCAGCCTCCTGGGTAGCTGGGACTACAGGCATGCGCCACCATGCCCGGCTATATATATATTTTATATATATATCAGTTGGCCAATTAATTTCTTTCTATTTATAGTAGAGACGGGGTCTCGCTCTTGCTCAGGCTGGTTTTGAACTCCTGACCTTGAGCAATCCGCCCGCCTCGGCCTCCCAAGAGCTAGGATTACAGGCGTGAGCCACAGCGCCCGGCCTTAGGGCAATACATATTTATAAATGTAAAATGTGATAGACTTTATATATAATAAAGAGGATTATGTAAAATATAACGAGAATAATTTTAATTACATTTAAATTATTATGTTGCTGAGTGTATACAATTTAATTAAGCATGCATTTGATGCAACTCCACTGTAAGTAATTCGTTAGTGAAAGATGTAAATGATCAGTAACCATGAAATGTTTATCCTTACTAGTACTCAAGGAAATAAAAATTAAAATGATGCCAATTTTCACCTATCAGATTGGCAGACATCAAAAGGAATAATAGCACCAATGTTAGCAGGGATGTGGGAGAAAAACATTATGCTGGGAAGTGTCTATATGAATACAGGTTGAGCATCCTTTATCTGAAATGTTTGGGATCAGAAGTGTTTTGGATTTCAGATTTTTTTTTTTGGATGTTGGAATATTTACTGATACATAATGAGATATCTTGGGGATGGGACCCAAATCTAAACACAAAATTTATGTTTCATACACTTGTTATACACATAGCCTGAAGGCAGTTTTATACAATATTTTTTAATAATTTCATGCACAAAACAAAGATTTCACTGTTTTTTGACTGAGTCTCATCTCATAAGGTCATGTGTGGAATTTTCTACTTTATGGCATTATGTCCATGCTCAAAAACTTTCAAATTTTGGATTTCGGAGTTTCAACCTGTATAGCCTTTCTGGAGAATCAAAAACCTTAAAAAAAAATGCATACCGTTGACCCTTAATTTCCACCACTAGCAATTTTCCTAAAAAGTTAATAATCTAATGAACAAGAGAGTAGGTAGATATTGATTACAATGTTGTTTATTTTAGCCATAACATTGAAAGCAATCTGTCTAGTAAGTGGAAACAAATTTGATAAATTGTGATGAGCCTATATTGTAGAATATTATGCAGCCATCAAGAATGTAATAGTTGTGACAACCTGGATGGAACTGTAGATCATCCTCCTGAGTGAAGCATTGTAAGAATGGAAAAACAAACACCACATGTACTTACTATTAAATCGGAACTAAATGATGAATACTCATGTGTACATGTGGTAGTCAATTCAATGGAAATCCAGGAGAAGGGGGTGGGTAAATTCACACCTAATGGTGTCCAATGCGAGCTATCTGGGTGATGGACACACTGAAACCTTTGGCTCAGACTGTACAGAAGTAATCCATGTAACCAAAACGTTTGTACCCCCATAACATTCTGAAATAAATAAATAATTTAAAAAAGAATGTAATAGAGATGTATATTTACTGATATGGGAAAATGTTCGTACATCTTTAAAAAGCAAGTTAGAAAAGAGTGCAAGCACTGGGGACATATTTTCTTTTGTAAAAATCATACAAACTCAAATAAATATATACAGGGAAAAGTTTGAGGAGGTAATGACACAAAATACTTGCTCGTGCCCTTTCGGAATGGGGAATTATTTGGGCCTTAATTTGTTTTCTGTTTGCTCTTCTGTCTTTCCTAAATTTTTTACCATTAACCTGCATGATTTGGATAATTAGTACACTTTCTTAATTTTTTTTTTTACAATTAACCTGCATGATTTGCATAATTAGTACATTTTCTTAACATTTCAAAATAGCATGAGCCATGTAAAAAACAAGAAGTCGATACAAAGCACACTTGGGTGCCTGCGGTAGCAATGCCAGTGTGGCACAGTGATAAGAGCAGGGATCCCGGAGCCAGTCTGGCCTGGATCCATCTCATCCAGACTCTGCTACTACTCCTGACAGGGTTACCTCAGGCAGGTCATTTCACGTCTCCAGATTCAGCATCTGTAAATTACTCTGAGGATTAGCAAACATGTAAATCACCCAACGCACAGTCTCTGGCACGTATTACACACTCAACAAAAGGTTAATCCTTATTGTTATTGTTGTTGTTGTAAATGCCAAAGACATTGGCCTCAAGACCAGAAACAGATTTGTGTTTCTCAGAGGAAACATGGATTAATTGTTAAGAAGTTTTTGTGTACAATGTATCGTCTTGCCAAATACATTTAGTCCAGGGTTTCGACAAAAGAAAACTGCTGATCAAAATTTGGTACATGTTAAAATTATGTACTTGGAGAGCATGTGCCCTTCTAGAGGACTAAAGAGGGAACTTTTTCGACTTGGGTAATTATAGGTCCCAAGCGTAAGTATTTTGCACATAATAGTTGATCAGTAAGCAGTGAATGGAGTGGAATTAGGGTTGCTCACTTGGGCTCTTCTCTGGTTAGACTTTTGATGCTGAATGAACTTCACTGTGTGGCCTGTGATCACTAAAGCCTTGGTTGCTGGAAATCACTTAAGAAGATAAAGATCAATCAGTCTTTCCTAAATTTTACTTTAAGGAATTAGAGATGGGGAGTTCTACAAATAAAAGCCTCCTTCCTCCCGAATCAGCTTCTATAGTAACACAATGGACCCTTTGTGGCTATTATATGATGAGTTGTTATTTATTGATATTATTAATGAGTTGATATTATTAATGAGCATTATTAATGAGTTGGCTGTGCTACAGCTAGCCTCGGTGCTATTATGTACTTTATTATAAGGATTCTCGTCTTTGATATGACAACTCTATGACATAGCTATTGTTATTATTCCTTCTTGTAGACAGTGATCCTAGGACTTAGCCAAGGTCACATGAATGGTAAATTCAGATGGGCACTTGAACTTGATTCCATTTGATGTTAAAATCTATGATCTTAAGCACTTTGCCACTTTATTTCCCCATTCCTTCCAATCAACAGGATTCTTTTTAGTTGGTGTTTCAGTGTGCCTCATTTGTTGCTATGTATTTTATGGATTTGACTTAAATCCTTTTCTTTAATATTGATGCCATGAGAAACCTGGTTTTAAATAACTATATAAAACATTCTTGAAAAGTCTGCTTTTCTTCAACTGAATTTTGGTTCTAAAACTATATTATTGAATTTTTATTTGTATACTTAGAACACCTATTTGAGTTTTTAAGTGTTTGAAGGCAGGGGTTGTGTTTTACTTCTCTTTGTATCCCATGCCCATAACAGGTGGCCAATAAACATTGAATTGAATTACATGTCTCCATTGATCATATTAGAAAACAAACAAAAATGATCATTTTCTACTAATCTGTAAATTACTTTCAGCAAATTTATAAGCAATCCAGTTTCAACCTTTAGATCTACTGCAATCTAGGTTTCTAGGCATGAAGGTCTAGCACCCTCAGTCTCCATCACTCCCTCTGGTGTGGCTTAGTATTTAAGACCTGATGTTTCCAATGATTTGTATGTATGAGTGTATACATATGGATGTAGTCATGCCCAGAACCACTTTCACCCACTTGCATTTCCATTTCCTTTCTTCTTTTTTTTAAACCACTTTACAATTACTTCTCTCTTCCTTTTAATTTCCCTTATTATTTTTACAAAGTATTAATGGAAATTCTTTTTTTAAAAAATGATTTATTTTTTAATTGAAAAATAAAACATATATTTGTGACATACATATGATGTTTTGAAATATGTATACGTGTGGGATGGTGTACAAGCTAATTAACATATATATCACATCATACACTTATTTTTTGTAGTAATAGTACTTAAAATTTACACTTTCAGCAATTTTCAAGTATACAATACATTGTCATTAACTTTAGTCACTGTGTTGTCCAATAGATCTCCTGAACTTATTCCTTCTGTCTACATATTTGATTTCTTAATGTCATATCACTTTGGACTCACCCTGGGAGTGGCTGTGCACATAAATGTCGCCTATCATGGGACAGCCAAAACAACAAACAGCTGGATGAAAAAAAGCCCAGTTGGATTCCTAGCACCACCACACACGAGCTATGTGACCTTGAGCACATACCTTACCTTCTCAGCAGCTCAGTTTCTGTAAGATAGGGCTAGTAATATTGATCTCAGAGTGTGTCAAGAAGGGAAAAATGAATGCAGGGAGAGTCTGTGTGTGTGTGCGTGTGTGTGTGTGTGTGTGTGTGTGTGTGTATGTGTGTGTGTGTGGAGAGCCTTTAGCATATGGTAGGTGTTCAGTAAAATCATGGAACTCTGGAAAAAAAAAACTTATTTTTTTCATGCACCCACTGCTTTGCCTTAAGAAGTTTCATGATTCTACTTTGAATACATTTAGAGAACACCAAAACACAGATACGTGATTTAAAAACTAAGAATGGAAAAAGGCAGTCGCAGGCCTTTGGGGAAGTATCTGTTTCTGAGTGATGTTGGAAAAAACTTCAGCCTCCTGGAATTCAAACAGCATTCTTCAAGCAGTTCAACCTGCACTGATTTGAGGAGCATTTTTGTTTGCATAAATAAAACACTAAAAATGTTATGGAGCTATTCGATGGGGGAGATGTATACCTGGTAATGTAAGACTGTGTTTTCATGCAGTTTTTATTCAAGGCAAAACATAAACCAGCGAAATGAAAACAGAAAGTGATAAGTAACATGGCTATATTTTCCATGAACATATGGTAGATGTTTAAAATGAGGTATGTCAGCTATTAATTCCCCAGGTGCTTGCCTTAGCCTTGATAATAAGGTTGTTCTATGGAGGGATTTCCCATCTCTTGATATTTTGATCTTTGGGAAAATACAAGACTGGCTCTTCTCTCCTGAGCCCATGTTAGCAAGACTATTAAAAAAGCATTTTACCCCAATTGGCATGCAAAAGGTTTTAAGAACAATACTGATGGGTGTGTTTTTCCTACACTCAGTTATTTTCTTACCCCAAACCCCAGGAAAGACAGAGATTAGGGAAAGCCTATTCCATTCTTGACTGAACGCAGCTTGGTGATTTAACAGAAGGACCTGGTACCTTGTGCCATGCTCATCTGATCCTGACTTTAGCTTATGGGCAGTGTTAACCCATATAAGTCAAAGCCACAAACTGAAACATACAGGAAGTACAAAGTGAGGTGAGGATCAACCCTAGAGGACAAGATCTTATTTCAGCATGATTAAATGACTTCTACTTGGGAAATTGTCTTTTTTGCATCTGTTTTTCATATTTAAATGTCAGCTTGGCATGTCATAGCTCTTCAATAATTTAGGAATTTGAGAGAATATGGAGAATCACTGAAATATTGATAAACATAAAATGATTTAGTTTTCATTATATGAACAATTTCATTTGGGGAGTATGAACAAAAATGCTACAGTTGAAATAGCTGGATGTATTAACCTTACTCAAGTCAACTTTTGTGGCATGGTAGAAAGGAAACACAAAATAAATGAAATGTGTAGGAGCTTGAAATATAAGCACTTAAAATTCTGAAATCCATTTTTTTAAACTTTCAGTATGATGTCTGGTGTTTTCAAAATATAAAATTTTACATTCAATTTCAGCCCTGATGTAGAATTTTCTAAAATAATGAAGAGCATGCATTTCACAATACAAAATAACCAGACAAGAATCATTTTTACCTGAAATTTTGGTGACACTCTTCAAACTTCTACAAAATGGAAATGTAACTGATTTATATTAAAATGATTTCAAGGGCAAAGGTAAAAACTGCTCTCAGGGCATAATATCTGGAAAATGATGAGGTGAAAATCAATCTGAAATATTACTGAATTAAGTGTTTAGAAGTATGTAATTATAAATTCTAGCAGGTATCCATAGGCAACAAAGCGTATATCACCTCTCTGAGCATCAAAAGGTCAATTTTAGAAATCAGTGGATTTATATACCTCACAAAAATTTAAAATGGAGAATTAGTGTTTTATTAATGATAAGAAAACAATGCCATTAGTTTTTAGGTTTTTTAAAAGTCAAAGTACAGTTATAGTTCTTCAGTGTTAAAGTTTTAACTTCTTATTATACATCATTGCTCCAATCATCCTCTTCATTTTGAATGTTTATTATGCACAAAGCACCAAACTTGATTCTTCTAATTATAGATTATATTTTACACAGCAATTAGATACTTTGAAATAGATGGATGTTTTGGGTTTACTTATTCAAGGGGCTGTATTTAAAGCAATATTTTCCAACACCAAAGTTCCAGGCTCTTTAGTCTATAGTTTTATACCTACCTCCCTTTTCCCCATTTTAAGAATGCAGATCGAAGCTTTGAAAAGGCAGCAGTAACCAAATATGAATCACTGTGCTTAACCAAAGGCCATCTTTAACTGTTTCCTCATCAAACATTTTGAAACAGAGATCTTACTCCTGGGGCAAGAGGTCTTGTGCCAGTGTTGCCCCAGGTAGTAGAAGCCCTTGAAAAAGTCCCTACGTGACTAGGCCTCTGTGCAAAGCTCTGTGTCTACATCCTCAAGCTTAGTGGAATCTTTTTTATACTTTCTATTTGTAAATTCTCTACAGCTTATACAGCACAATCCTATCATTTCCTTGTGTAATCATCCCAATGACCTATAAGGTAGGTATTATTATAGATGAGCAAACTGAGGCTTGGAGAGATCCAGTGACTTGCCAATGGCCAAGTAAAAATAAAGCTCAGTCTTTTTTCTACAGCCATTATGGTATATATTGGCAAGTACAAGCTGTATATGCAAATACAGACTAATTCTAATACATACTTAAGAGATTTGAAAGATAGTTTTTGTCAACCCATTATAAAGAAATCTTTTCTTATTACTAGGCAGTAGAGGCAGTTTCAGCAGATTTGTAGATTTCTAGATATGGGAAATTGGTTTCAAAAATCAGGCGTCAAGGAATTGCTTCATTGTTTTTGATACACAGAAAAACATAGTTCTATAAATTGTCTATAACTGAGTCCTCTAAATTCTACTTCAGGAAAAAGAGTTGTTACACACTTGAATCTTAAAGCCTAGTAAAATTAAGGACGTTTGGAAACCAGGAGAAATGGTAGAGGTAAGCAATGTTCCTAGAACTCCCTTAAATGCTATGAGAATACGCCATTGAAAGAAGAAAAGAACAGGAAAAATAAAACCTTTTAAAAGGCATGGGACAAATAAATGAATTTTAAAAAATAGTTGTTATCATGAAAGCACAGTTCTTTAAGGGTGACCATTACTTGGTTACTCAGTACACATGTGGAGAAAAATTAATATGCTTCTGTATTTAAAAACCTAGTGCGTGGATAATATCCTTCTATGCGTTTTTTTGTTTTGTTTTAAAAGATTTAACTTCCGAGTCAGCTTGGCTGGGGGAGACAGCCATGCACAACCAAAAGATCTAGCACATGTGCTCCTGTGCCATTTATTAAGGATCCTATGAGTCACACAAGTGCTATTTGATGATCCTTTGCCACTTGTACGACTGGGCCTCACCAACCACAATTGAATCTTTCAGTCCCATCCATTGAGCAGTGCCTGTATTGATACAGCCTCTGATTTATTACTTAATTTCAAGCTGCTTGGAAGTGACGTGAGGATGTTTCTGTTGGCTTAAAAAAAAAAAAAAAAGACCTTAATTCCACCTTGACGTTCATTCACTCACTCATTCATTCCACAAATCTTTATTAAGTATTTCATGTGTGAGCCACCTTCTGTGCCAGGCACCGGAGATGCGGTGGTGGATAAAAAGAATAATGCAGCTGCTGCCCTTGTGGTGTTTACAGCCTGGTAAAAGGACACCTGGGGTAAGTGCCCAAAGGAAAATCCCAGGGAGCTTTGAAAGTTTGCATTAAGGGAGAATTGACCTGATTGGAAAAGTCAGCATCAATTAACTTGAGATCTGAAGCAGGAAGGTGTGGCCGTTGGAGAGTGTGAGATGCGGGGCCAGGGGAAAAGGCCAGGGGCAGCATGTGCAGAGGCCCTGTGGCAGGAGCAAGCATGGCTGGGTTCTGGAAATGAAAGGGCGATGGAGATGAAGGGGAGAGAGCAATATTGACAGAGGTGTGACATGACTCTGGAGGCTTCCACCCAGATCCCCTAGTGCCTTGGAGGCCCCTATCTTTAGCCTGAAAGTAACGGAAAGCCACAGAAGCATGTCAGGCAGAAAGAGTGACAAGATCACATTGATCCTTTGCAGCGATCACTCTGGCTTCAGTATGGAGAACAGACTAAAGGGGGGCCGGAGTTAATGCCTCCTGACCAGTAAGGGCATGTCTTTTTTGTTTAAACTCAGTCCTTTTAATTTAGTTTACCTCTTAACGCTCATTCTCTTCCTACTGTATCTTATCATAAATTTTTTTTTTGTGCCACTGAAATGAACAGAAGTTTTTTAAAACTTCTTATTGACAACAGAACATCATAAAAAATTGTTGCCACCTGAAAAAACCATATTCTCACTATTTCAATACAAGTAGTTTTATGTTCAGGTTTTTATTTTTTTTCTGTTTCTACATGGTCTTCATATTGATGCAATGTCTTTGTCATACCCATGGAGCTATATTAAAATTTACTGACCTGTTGCTCCACAATTGGACATTTAAGTGAGAAGTTTTAACCAAGGATGACAAGACAGTGAAACGCTGTCCAAATATATTCCTTTCCACTCTGCAGCAATAGAAGCTAAGGTGGGAGAGTATATTCTGCTACTCTCAACCCAAATCATGTGAAAATACCCCTTTATGAAGACTGTAAAGTCTCCGAAGTATTTGTATTAAGAGTAATGCATGTTGCTTAGGCTGTTAAAGAAATATTGATTTCTGACCCTTAACTGGAATACTTAGCTTTCATTTTTCTTCTTTTTACATAAATTGTATATATCGCGTTCCCCTCGGGGAGAACTTAAAAGCATTTTGTGTTATGAAGGCTCCGTTCTAGGATCTTATTGCTTTTGAGATGAATAAATGGAACGCTGGCTATCACTGGAACAGACCTATTTTTTCCCTGTGTAACAAGGCACACAAGTAATACAGGGCTGAATTTGGCCCCAGAACTTTGGAAGTTCCAAGCCAGTTTCTTACGGCCAAATTTAGCTTCCAACTTTCAGCTGATGAGGAGCTTTGGCACATAGGCAGTCTAATTTTTGCTCAGCAGAAATCTCCTTGGATGTTTTTAATATAATTTTAAAATTTGTATTACCAGGTGATGCTTAAGCTTTCTTAGAAATTGGCCGTAAATACTTGCTCCGAAAACAATGTGCCTTCGAGGTACTTTATACCAGCCTTCCAGGTATTAGAAAGAAATGGGTTGGCACCAAAACATTTCAGTGTGCTGTAGGAAATGAAATATGGCCAAACAGGTTTTTATGTTCTGATTATTCCTTTTTCCTGTTGTTAGCCAGAGGCCAGCAAATCAACTTTACATCCCCCCACCCAACCCCCACCCCCGTTTTATTTTCATCAACCCCTTAGGAAGTTTCAGAGTTTCTTTTGCCTATTGTCTGAACACATATAATGGGCAAATTAAAACTTCTGAACGTTTCTTATCTATTTATCTGTTGATGAGATGTTGCATGAAACACATTTAATATTACTAATTAATTTAATTACACATACTGTAGTTACGTTAGCACGTTTTCTATTCTCTGCTCTAATGTGACACAGTGGCCTCCCACAGCCATCTTAACCTAAAGCTTTAATTGCTCTCCCCTAAGCCTCAGCTCATGTTTGATTTATCTGATTTCTTTGTATAAAGATTCTCTAGTTTACGATGTGTACACAAGTCATTAAATTGGTGTTGATGTTTATGCAGTGAACTTGCCAACTGGTTACAGCAGACATCCCTTTATGAATTTATGATGGGGCAATAAAGACAAGTGTCAGAAGCCCCTTCTCTGGAGGGGCACACTTCCTCGTGCTGTGCTGGGGACAGTCATGTGGCCACTTCCACTAATTCGTATAGCAAAGGATAATGTTGAAATCCAGATTTTTCAAATCATGGGCACTCTCTAATTTTCTGCAGGGTGTGTGCATGCATGTGTGTGTGTGTGTGTGTGTGTGTGTGTTTATGTGTGAGAGAGAGAGAGAGAGACAAACACTACAATGTTTACACTTTGAAACAAAACTATATTATATTTGAGCATTTTAACCAGTGATTCATTCTTTATAAACATGGCTAGATATATATCTGGGTTATTATAGAGTTGGTGTCAAGAATCTAAAATTCTCCAGCTATAACAAGTAAGCGAAATATTTGAAAATGAGGGCCCTGTAATCGTTTTCTCTTATATCTGTACTTTTTTTTGCAAAAATGGGCCAAAAACCCCAAATATCGTTCTGGAGTGTGAAGTCATAAGGAGCTGAAATTTACATTATTTTATTATGGGAAGATCTTCAAAGGTGATAAATGGTGAGTTTGATTTACTAACAAGGAGCAGACACAAGTCTTCCTGACTGAGAACACAAACATGCTAACTTAACAATAACTCTGTGTGTGTGTTGTATTCATGCTTCCTCCTGTGTACGCACACTGGTTTGGTGATCTTTGCCCTTTTTACTTCTCATTAATATCTGAAATTAGAAGCCAGATTGGTTCACAATTTTTACCATACACCACAGAGAATTCATTTCCAAGTACTATTTATTTCAGATTATCCTGTGTATGTATAAGTTTGCTTTCAGATAAATAATACCTACAAATAACCAAAGAATTAAGATAAAATGTAAGAGCTCAGAAACATAGGAAGAGCAAGCCAAATAAGGAAAAAACACTTTCATTTTTGAAGAAAAGGATGGACGAGCAGGGAGGTGGAGAGAAGGAAGGAAGGAAGGTGTTCCAGATGGTTTTGAAATTTGTGCAGTAGAGGAGAAGATTCTCAAATGTCATGTGGTTTTTCTGAAGAGACAAAAACAGGACTTTAATGTTGATGACAGAGTAGATAAACTGGAAGTGAGATAGTGAAATTCATTTTTATCTACATTTCCTCTCAATTCTCACCCTTTATGGGAGCTCTTTTTCTTCATACTGAGAAAATTTCAGATAATTAAATGTAGTTAAGTGTGCAGACTAAGAGAAGAAATACAACAATGTCTAATTAGCAAGGCTGTGGCTAAAGAGGACTTAAAATATTTGCTACCACTTACAAATTAAAATGACTGAAATATCATAGAATATTCTTCAATGCCTTTAGCCAAAAATGAAAATAAACAAAAAGAGTAAATTGTGGCTAGCTTACATTTCAATATGAGAAAACAAATTGAAAAAGACTGGTTTTGATCAGCAGCAATCATCTATTCAATCAATATGTTTTTACTGAGATCCTCCACTGTGAAGTTTTGAGTTAGCCACATGCAGAACAAAGAGACGTGTGAAATATGGTTCCTATTGTTGAGGACCTTACTCTCTTACCCCCAGTATCTATAATGCACATCTCTCCTACGTGAATAATATAAATGCAGTGTGACTCAGATGTCAGCTAATTCCTTTGACTGCACAAGTGAATCTGTTTTAAACCAACACAAGCTTGATGTAAACTTCAGCCTCTTCATCAGCTTCCTTAAGAAATCCAATCATATCTAGGATTTTGTGAATCCTCTAGTTTTACTGAAGGTTTTTAGTGTCCTGGGGAAGTATCACATTACATAGCATACATATCACTTGAAAAATTCCCCTTAGACCATCTCTTCCCAGGCCTCCCCTCTAACTCTAATCACTTCTCCACCTCTTCTGCTAGTCAGTTCTCAATATTGCTTTTCAACTGTTTAGGCTGATTAGCTTCCTGCTTTGACAAGAAACTTGGCTGCCATTAGAAGCACAGGCCCAGAAGATTTATTTCAACCCCATTTTCAACCCCTAAGTTCATGAAAGATCCTTTTTAATAGAGCTGATTCTTCCTACAAAGAAATTCCTAGCCTGCCTCTAAAAAAATACATTTTTTTCATATGATTGTTAGATGTACAGAGAAAGGAAGAATCACTTCAAAGGAATGATCAAGGAAGCTTGATCTTGAAGAATGGCAAATCGCTAAGAACAGGATTTGTTATGCTGCTTCGACAAATAGCACCAAAAATCTCAGTGGCATATCACACACACAAAAAAAAGAGTTTATTTCTTGGGCACACAAAATCAGTAGTGAGTTCAGGCCATTCTCCTAAGGCAGCCTCTCTAAGGCAGCTTAGTATGTAGGGTTTTTCTACCTTGTGGCACCCCTAATCTTAAAAAGTAGAGCCACCATTACAACAGCAAGAGAGAGGACCAGGGGAGTTCATAGCAGCAAGTGAATTCTTCAGCCCTGAAATAGTATGCACAGCCTCAATCACAGTCATTTATTTGTCTAAGAACCAGTCAAGTAGTCCTGCCTAGTTCATGGGGAGAAGAGGTAGAGAGGGGCTGGGAAACATAGTCTTCCATGTGTATAAAAAAAGGAGAAATAACAGTGAGCATTTGAATATCTGGAAGATGAGAAGTGTTTTGATGACAGTGATAAAAGAATAAAATGGACAAAGAAGCTAATGTGGCTTGGTTAGTATTTTACACTTGTGTTGTAGGGTAGTGGGATATAAATTTGGAAGGATAGTTCGGGCCCATGTTGTGAAAGGCCTTAGAATGCAGGCCAAGAATCTGTTGTATTGGTGACATGAAGCCATACAAGTTTTGGGAAGGGTATGAATGATTCATTGGGTGTCTTGTGTAGTCGCTGGTGGTGATAGCTGGGGCCGAATTGTCAATTTAGAGTCACAAGGCCAATTAAAGATTTTCTTCCAAATCAGCTTAGTATGAGGAACCATCTACCTTCTGGTGTTCTTGGGGGAAAACACAAAGGACATTGTCCTCATTCATCTCCCTGAGTACACATGGCCCAGCTGAAGATTCCTTTTGCATCCCCTCTCACTTCATCCAACCAAAATGCCTTTAAAAAACCATTCCCTTTAAGACCCACTAACAGATAAATAAGATGCTGGGTAACCACACATCACAGAAAACATTTGTATTTAGAAATACGCAGTTAAAAGGTGTTGGGATATCAGCTAGAAACCAGGTTTGTCAGGATGACAGGATTGATATAGAAAACTCCAGTTACATGGCAGAGCGATGGAAATGATGAATGACTCTGATTTACGACTATATTTACCCAGTATGAATAAATAAATAGCTACTATTTATTATGTGCTTGATTACTATGTGCCAGACACCATGTTAGTACTTAAATCTTTTAACATGACCCAGCGGCCCAGAATGGCCTGGCACTGGCTGCCCCTCCAGCCCCCATCCTTCGCCTCAGCCCCTCTCGCTCTGCAGGAGGGCTCTGGGCTCCTTGCCTCGGGGCTCCTTGCCATTCCTGCTTCCTAGCTGGCTCTGACTTCACTCCAGTCTCCGCTCAAATGTCACCTTCTCAAAATGTTCTCCCTGGCCACCCTACATAAAAGAGCAGCATTCCCCATCACTTTCTATATCCATACAGTGCCTTATTTTTCTTCATAAAACGTATCACCACCGGACAGATTATATATTTTTAAATGTATTGCCTACCTCGCTCACCAAAATGTAAGTTCCATGAGGTTAGGGATTTGTCTCTTCTGCAGCAGTGCCAGGCACTCAATAACTGTCTGTTCAATTAATAAATAACGTACTTAAACCTCATAAGACCCCTACGAAGTAGGTACCATTTTTTCCCCTATTTTGTAAATTAAATGCCCAAGTCCTAGGGTGGTTCAGTAGCCTCTTTAAGGTTTCACAATTAGTCATCTCCAGAGCCAAGGATAAAAGCCAGGACTGTCTGATTCCAGAGCCCCTACTTTTAGCCATAATACTCTCCAGACGATCCTATGCTAAGATCGTGGTAATTGAAAATTGGTGTAAAAAATTATTCCTTCAGAATCCAGACATTAGATGTGTATGCTTGGGCCATTTCTCGGACACTAACATATACTTATTGGAAATGTGATAAATATTTCTATATGTATGAGAAAGTGAACTGACTTCCCCTCACTGTCTCCCTACAAAAGGTGTCTTGTGGAGCTAATAGATGGTGATCTTGAAGAGGGAATTTGTTCACATGGGCCAAATGTTTCCTCCTGCAGAGTGGGCTGCTTCCCAAAGAATTAGCCCTCCTCAAAATGAATTATTAACCCCAGTGTCCTGGCCAAATTCCCACTTGGATAGCCTGGGCACTGTTCAAAACTTGGAATCTACTGAAATTAGCCTGGCTTGATTGCAGTTTGTGCATTAATCGTGATATAATAGAGTTTCTCTAGGGATTTGAGCATATATTATCCTAATGTGTATAAGCTCACTTTGTCTCTTAGGGTTTTTATTTTTTCAGTTTCTTCTTTTCCTCATGAGATATGGCCTAAATTTCTTTACAAGTTTTTGGTTTTGTTTTTTAATTTCCCTGAATAAATAACTGTGAGTTCCTTTTTCTCTTAGACTTGCCAAACCTTTTTCTCACTTGAATGACTAGTTAGTCTCCTGGTCATTATCACAGCATGTTGCAGACATTAGCCACAGAAGTTTCCAGATCCCCAACTCTCTTGCACAAGTATAGCCTGGGTTAGGGACAAGGTTCACGCAATGAAATTTTTCTAATTTTTTCTTTCATGTTCCTTTGAGGAGCTCATGTTTTACTGGGAGGCATGCATATATTTTAACATTTAAATGAACTGACCTAATGGTGGAACTATTCAGGACTCCAACATTCATTCTAAAATTATGACTATTAATTTCTTCAGGCAATTTTGTTAGATGTTTTACGCCACTTGTCTTGGCCATGAGCAAGCATTATAATGTCACTTGCATTCAGGAGGGACAGAGAAATATCAGTGTAAACTACTAAATCTTAGTTTTGTAAAACCAAAACAAATAACTTAGAAATCCATTGTCTTGCATGGTTTTGATGACAACTGTAGACCTATATAATTAATCAAATCATACCAATATCACATGATTATTTTGTTCTGTAAGTCAGCTTTGCTTGCCTTGAGTTAGTATAATCAAATCTTCAATGTAATGGATTATATTATAATGGGTAACATCAGCAATGTTTTCATATCCTAAGCTCTCTAATTTATGTGAAGAATGATAAATATTTTGTTAGAAGACATAAAATTATTCCTAGGAAATAGCTTCATAGATTTTCAGGATAGGGAAAGAAATTGAGAACTCATAGCTTACGTCCTTGCATTTAATTCTGCCTGGATCACAAAAGAGTGCTAAGTCACAAATGCTTCCTGCATTCAGCTCTTTACCTTTATCAAGTGACATGAGACAATAGATATGAACCACACGCACTTAGAACTTCAGAGCTAATATTAGAAAAATGCTTTGAAAATGACAGATGGAAAGAGCTATAAATGCAATTGCTAATGGATTTATGTGCTTGCTCTCTTTCCTTCCAACCTATTTCTATCAGTATTTTCCAAAAAATTTCCCAGAGCTCCACCTGAAGTATGACCTGATGACACCATAGCACATGTGTTTCCTGAGTTGTTTGAGTGTTTCCAAAATGTATCTACACTTTAAATTCACATATTTATCCACTAGGGTATTAAATTATGGAAAGTGTTACTGCCTTGGAGTGACAGTCATATACTTCTGCCTAGACTATTTTGATAAGTTCTATGGGGCTTTCTACAGGTTTTTCCCCCTCTTTCTGAGTCAATATGGGCTAATAGAAATAGATAATTCCTCATGGAAAAGATCCATTCACATTTCTAATGTGAAAGTATGCTTGCTTTTAAATCCATAACATGCAGAAATTTCCCCTCTCATTGTCTATTGCCTCCTCCCAACTAGGTGGTTCTAACTACTAATATGAGAAGGCAGATGCCTAAGACTGATATTTTCTCTGCTTCCCTTGTGCACTTAAAATGAGTGCTTCAGTCACAGGTCAAACACTGAAAAATACTTATTCCCTTACCAAATATTTATTAAACTATACTGCTCTCCTAGACTTTTTTCTAGAAGCTGGGCATATAGCAGCAAACAAAATTCAGAAGTGAAAATCCAAGTGCTTATTCATAAATACACCAGAATGTTTCATTTGGCATTTCCTATAAACATCTAGACTTGTTCACAAAGAACTTAGAAGAGCATTAGTCCACTGGGAGTATTAATTGCTTTGCAAGAATGTTATCTATCTTATAAAAGGACTCACTTTAGCAAGTAGCATACTCCCTTAGTAATTCAACTTACAATATTTCAGTTTGCATTTACTTATGTAAAGCACAGTCCAAATTGAAGTTCACTTGCTGACAGGTTTTAGGCTTACTATAAATTGTTTCCCAAATGTCCAAGGAGTTAAAGAAAGCAATGTCTCTAGAGAGTGTGGGTCTAGGTTCTTTAACATCTTTAGCATTCCATTCACTTAAAATGAAAAGGGAAAATGTGTTCAGGAACTTAAGGAAGAGAAAAGAGAGCCCAACTAGTTAAATGCTGAAGTGCCAATTCCAATCTGTGTTTCTGCGTTGCTCCAGTCACCTGGCTTTTTAAATATCTAGCCCAGGATGTGGCAGCTATCCATCAACGTATGTAGAATTGTGCAAATATTACTATGATAAAATGCACATAGGCTTATTTATTTCTTTTAATAGTGTATTCCCAGGCCATTTCAGAATTGGCTGGTTAGGTTGGAAAAAGGTGAAGACCTTATAAAATAGTGGTTTATACATTTCTTCATGAATTTCCTGTTTGTGCTGTACACTGTATGAAAATTTTACATGTTCAAATACCTGAACTGAAAAGTCCTTCCTTTAGTTTCCTCCAGGTCAGACTTGATACTAAGTGGATACCAATTGCCAGCTGAGACTGTCCAAACAAGGCGAGTTTGTCGATCTAGTTTCCTCAATATCCATATTAAAATCAAGTCACAGTCATATATAGGAAGTCCAGATCATGACTTGGATGGTGTGTGGACTTTCATCCACACTTCTGGCCTCATTGAGATAATTTTTTCTCTTTTTTTTGAGACAGAGTCTCACTCTGTTGCCCTGGCTAGAGTTCCGTGGCATCAGCCTCGCTTACAGCAACCTCAAACTTCTGGGCTCAAGTGATCCTTCTGCCTCAGCCTCCCAAGTAGCTGGGACTACAGGCATGGGCCACCGTGCCCGGCTAATTTTTTCTATATATTTTTAGTTGTCCAGCTAATTTCTTTCTATTTTTAGTAGAGATGGAGTCTCACTCTTGCCCAGGCTGGTCTTGAACTCCTGACCTTGAGCAATCCTCCCACCTTGGCCTTCCAGAGTGCTAGGATTATATGTGTGAGCCACCACACTTGGCCTTTGAGATAATTTTTTATTCCTCCTATTTACCTCTCGCTGAAAACTGCTTTCTCTTTCCTCCTGTAAGAAAATGTCCTCATTTAGATAAAGCTTAATCAATACTTCTGTGGTATATATTAATACATATGAATAGTATTTTGGATTTGTTTAAAGGATTTTCTGCTAGAGTCTTTCTTCCTTTAGAGTCTAAAGGCCATTTCTGACTTATTTTTTGCCATGTGGCAATCCTTAAGTGTTTTGTTTAACTTAGGAAACTAAACCCACTCAGCTTATGTTGTATGAGGGTATATTTCCAATTACTCAAATAGGAGTCTTTAAATTATTTAAGTATTTTAATGATGTATATGATTCAGTCAGTAACACATAAGTAGCTAAAATACCTTCAAATTTTTCTTCAAACTACAGTCGGCCCTCTGTATCGGTAGGTTCCACATAAGTGGATTCAACCAACTACAGATTTAAAATATTAAAAAATAAAAACAATAAAAATAACAATACAACAATAGAAATAATATAAATAAAAACAATGCAGTATTACAAGTATTTACATAGTATTTACATTATATTAGGTATTATAAGTAATCTAAACATTATTTAAAGCATACAGGAGGATGCGCATAGGTCAAATGCAAATACTATACCATTTTATATCAATATTTGGGCATCGTTTGATTTTGGTATCTGAGGGGGTCTTGGAACCAATGCCCGACAGATACCAAGGGACAACTATACCATATTTCAGATGAAAACCTTACCTTTGTTTTATGATCAACCAGTCAACTTACCTTGCTCTGAAATATTAATGTTGTTTGCATTAATACTAAATATGGGTCACATTTAAGCTCATCTGCCAAAGCCACAATATAGCAGGTATCAGAAATACTGGAGGGCTTTGCCCATTACACAGAAAAGCCATTTATTTAACAGGCACCAATGATCAGCATGGATGCTCAACTAATCAAAGCAATGTTGGTCATACTGGTTCATATCATTTGAACTTAGCTACATTAAAGGTTTGTCCTTTGAAAGTTTGATTTTTATGGAGACAGCCATCTTCGAGACTTCTTAAATCTTTGTAAGAAATACTTACATGCAAAAATAGAATTATTTGTTTCTAAGAATGTAGAGATATACTACTAATTTCTAATATACAAATTAGGAGAAATAAGAGGTGGCTATTGCTTTCTATAAAATCTTACTACTTAAATGGATTGAAAAAATATGGCCACTGTAGTAATTTCATATATTCATATTTTAAATATGACCCTCATTATTCCTATTTCTTTTGCCCAAGTGTTGATAAGCAGACACAAACATAGTAGAAAGGTAATTAGAAGACTACTTTCTGCCAGGTGAACTTGACTACCCAAGCTAAGAGCCTTTTCTGAATATTTTCTGATTTGCTACCCAAATGAGGAAGAAAATAGCCACATCTTACTATCTAAGTAAGCTATAAACATATATTATCATATAAGCTTATTTTTGCCGAAACTACTGTAAATTTTTGTGTGTTTTTTTCAGACCATAAATTTCTAATTTATTTGGATTTATATGCCATAGCATTCAATTATGCCGGTAAAAGGCTAAATACTATCCAATGATTTGTTATTTTAATATTTAATCACTTTTATCTTGAATGAGTGAATCTTTAGTCAGTAGATATCCAGAGTCATGAAGATATATGTATTCATTTTGTTTGATTAATGACATGAATTAGTTTATGATCTTACATATTTAATTACCAGAAGAAATATATGCATAGGTATGATGCAAAGACACTTTGAAAGTACTCCATTTACTAATGAGCTGATTTGGTTGATACACAAACTGGAAACAAATCACAAAGTAATATTTTTTCATCTGCCCAGAAATACTTTATATTTAAAGCATTCATGTGTTCTAGAGCTTAGGTGAAACAGTAACAGGGCCTATATATACACAAAGATAGATACTAATCAGTTGATTTGTTCTACATACAAATTGGAAATTGACAAAGTGATTTTTTTTCATATGCTCAGAAATACTTTATATTTAAAGTATTCATGTGTTCTAGAAATTAGATAACACAGTAACAAGGCCTGTATATGAGAGATAGATAAATCTTGTGGCAGTACCTTTTTCTGTCTCCATCTTGATTTAGTTTAACTTTCACTACACAGGCTGCTCTATCAAAAAAAAAAAAGGGAAGGAAAAACAAATTGATAAGATAAAACTGTAGAGAGTTCCAAAATAAATACTGCTAACTGACCTTTTTGATGGCCTGGTAAAGAATTTTCTTATTATGATCAGTTATTGTAGTTGATTGCTTAATTTACTAGTACATTGCTTAACTAGAGTAAATACTTGAATGATGAGCTTGTCTTATTTTGTCGCATTTTGTGAACAGACTGGTAATGATGTTTCTCACTTTTTTTTTTTTTTTTTTTTGAGACAGAGTCTCACTTTGTTGCCCAGGCTAGAGTGAGTGCCGTGGCATCAGCCTAGCTCACAGCAACCTCAATCTCAGTCTCCAGAGTAGCTGGGACTACAGGCATGCATCACCGTGCCTGGCTCACTTTTTGTATATATATTTTTAGTTGGTCAATTAATTTCTTTCTATTTTTAGTAGAGACAGGGTCTCACTCAGGCTGGTTTGGAACTCCTGACCTTGAGTGATCCGCCCGCCTCGACCTCCCAGAGTGCTAGGATTACAGGCATGAGCCACCGCGCCCGGCCAGTTTCTCACATATTTTAATAAGTCAGATAAATTCCAAAACAGTTTAAGAATATGGGACTACAGTTAAACAAGAAAAAAGCCAAACGTTTTGAGTCCACCTTTTTAAAAGAGTGTTCGTCTCCGTGTATAATTTTATCCAACACTCATTTATATGCAGAAAGAAGCTCTATATATGTCAGAAAAAGAAAGATGTTCTGAACCTGGGAACCAAGTTTTTTTTTTTTTTTTTTTTTGAGACAGAGTCTCACTTTGTTGTCCAGGCTAGAGTGAGTGCCGTGGCGTCAGCCTAGCTCACAGCAACCTCAAACTCCTGGGCTCGAGTGATCCTTCTGCCTCAGCCTCCCGAGTAGCTGGGACTACAGGCATGTGCCACTATGCCCGGCTAATTTTTTATATATATATATCAGTTGGCCAATTAATTTCTTTCTGTTTATAGTAGAGACGGGGTCTCGCTCTTGCTCAGGCTGGTTTTGAACTCCTGACCTTGAGCAATCCGCCCGCCTCGGCCTCCCAAGAGCTAGGATTACAGGCGTGAGCCACAGCGCCCGGCCGGGAACCAAGTTTTTAATACTGGTGTTTTACACCTTAGAGTTTTTGTCTTGGTGAACTTTAGAATGAAAGAATTAATTCTTCTTAAGGGATTGTGTTTCATTATAGCCCCCGCTGATTAAAACCTTCTCTATGATATGGTACCAAGAAACGATGGTACCATCGTCACTGGTACCATCAGTCACTGTTAAGGTTCTCTTTTTACCCACTGCTGTCCATCATAAGAAGTCATTAGTTTACAGCTACTTCCTTCTTGTTTTTATGACTTTTTAGCTTATCATTAACCCCATTCTCTTATCCTGTCCTCTGAGATGAGCAAAGAAGATAATATCCACAGCATTTCCATTGCTTACTCTAGAGATAATAACCTTTTTGAAAAAAGATAACCCTCAGTTTCTTTAAACAACCCCTTCCTCTTTCAATACGTGTTAGCTTTCTCTTGTCAAACTAGAGCTGCGTGTATTTTTACGGTAAATCAGACAAAATTACTCATTGCATAGTCTGTGCAAATAAAATTGGACTAAACATACTGGAATTGTTTATTATAGTTTTGAATGTTGCTTAATAATTCCTTAACATTTATCCCATATGTTTTCATCCAGACTTTTTTTTCATGCTATTAAAGAAATGTTAATTGCTAATCCTCATTTCCTTCTAACTTCGTCTCATATGGCATTGTGTCTGGACCTGTTAAAAAGGATTGTTGTCATAAGATTAGATACAAGTATCTTGGTTGTCTAGACATTATATAACTCTCTACCACATACTTCAGATCCTGTTTTAAAGCAACCCCTAGCCTATTTAACAAGAAGAAATTAAATGTTAATGAAACATCCCATGCACTTATTTCTTTTCCACAGCTTGTCAATGTCACCATCTGGGTTTGCCAATTTCTTCTCAGTCCTCTACCCAAAGTTTTACTCTTGTTTTAAGTAAAAGCTGATTTTCACTATTTCAGGTTTGATGTGGAAATAAGTTGGTGTTTATTGTCTCTTTGTCTTCTTCCTTAAATTTCCCTTCTCATGTACTATCTAGCTTTCACCTCAACTAACTTCCCTTTCTCTGATTTTAAAATAGCATTTTTAGGATGCAAAGAAATCACTTGTTTGCATTTTCAAACTTGATTAGTTAAACATGCATGTATTGGGTACCTCTTAAATGTCAGATATGGAACTAGTCTCTGGAAGTAAAATTTGGAGAGCCAGTCTCTGTTCTCTAGCAGCGTGTAGTCTAATAAGGGAGACAGACAAATAAGCAAGTATTTGTAATACAATCTGGCAAATGGGAAAAAGAGAGGGTGGCATAAGAATACATAGGGTATGAGTGTTATTAAATAACTTACAGGATAAAATCTGGATATTGGCATTTATAATTCCTAGCTAGAAATATGATGTTCCATAAGAAATGTTCTTTGAGATTATGAGTGTGAAATTTCTTCTCACTGGGAAAATCAAGGACATCTTAAGAGAGGAGGAGGCCAACTAGGCTTGGTCGAGCCATCTTGGTTCAGTATCTTCAGCCATCTTGCTCAGTTTTGTTAGGCAAAAAATAAGAAGTTTGAATTAGATGACCTCTAATGTCCTTTCTAGTTCTAAAACTCTGAGTCTGTGAGTTTTTCTTTTGCAGTTCACTGAAAAATCTAAATAGTCTAAACCTGTTTTGAAATCTATTTCAACAAATGACCCATAAAATAAATAAGCACAAAATTCAATTTTTTGGAAAAGTGGTCTGGCTGTAGAACTGAGTGGCCCCATAAAATATTAATTTGGTCATAGTGTGGAAATGTGAAATGATTGTTAAATGAGTCAAGGCCTTATTTGTGGCTTTTGGCTCATTTAGTAAGATTACCCATTAGCCATGTAGGCAGCATAACATGCATGGCCAAGCAGCTCATGGGAGCATCCTAACAAATGTTAAATAAAAATTATCTTTCTCTAGCCTTAGGAATGAATTTCCGTTATTTTCAAAATAGGACTGTGCTCAGCTTTAAAGTCTCAATCAATAGGAAAACGATTATATTCACTGTGCTTGAAATTCTGAATCTTATCTGCAAATGTTTTCTAATATGTTTTTCTAATATATTTTTATGCCTTTTTGGAAGTTTAGAGGTAAAAGGAATGTTGTTGGTATATGACCATCACTTAATTCCATCACTCGTATTCATATAAACTCCCTCTGTACTGTTAGAATATGTATATATGATGTTTCTCCTTGCAGATACAAAAAGTGTTTCTCCTTAATCTAAGACACTTTTTCCTTTCAGTAATTAGCTAGGATATCTTTAAAAAATTCCTTCTCCATTTTTCTATTTCATCTATATCTTAATAATAACAGATTTAACTGTGCTTAAAATCTCTATACAATAATCCATCAGGCTCATTCAGTGTTCCTTTATCTTATCTGCAGAAGAGAGTGTACTTTTCTCTTTGCTCTTTTCAATGAGCCTTCCCACTGTGGCTCCAAGTATCAACCAAATGTGTTAATCTCTTAGGATCTGGCTATTATTACAATCTCTCAAACCTTTCCTGAATGTTAAAGGATGTGATTATTATAATTCAATCCATTTACTTCCATGTAAACTCAAATGGAAATGAATCTTCCTGAAATAGTCACATTTTCTTCCTCCCAAATATATATCTGGCATTAGAAAAAAAAAAAAAAAACTACTAATTTGAATCCGAAGTCTGTTTCCATGACACCAAACATCTGGATGAAAAGTAAAAAATTCAGTAGATGTTTTCAAATACCCAAATATTGCTAAATGTTCAGTTAAATGATTGAATCTTTCCATATTTATCTGGGTATTTATGCATTATATATTTGGCACAGCTGGTCCTTTCTATCAAGAAGCAGTGTCAATTTCAGAACAAATGCATTCAATAACAAGTATGTATTGAAGGACCTATTCTGTAGGAAATACTGTACTAAGTGCTGTAGAAAGTTCAAGGTTAAATAATTCTTGAACTCTGCCCTCAAATAGTTTGCAGTCCACTGAGGGCTTTAACACAAGTGCACATATATGCAGAAAGATAATATGGAGTAAATGAAAAACCCAAGAGAGGAGGAGAGAAAGCACCGGGAAAGTTTGGGGTGCGAGGAGGGACTGCTTCTGGCTTGGGAGTTTTCCACTGGTTGGACTGTGGAAGGGAATGTTGTGATCACATACCATTGGAAATACGCTCTTCCTTCAGCAGCTGCGTAAGGGAATTGTACTGAAATCAAATAACCCTAAATTAGCCAGAAGATTGCAATAGTCATTTTGCGTTATCACAGCCATTGGTTGCCGTAAGTTTTTTGAGTCTAAATGTGCTTCTCAGGTATATTTTGATTAGCAAATTTATATTCATCTCCCTTAAGAGTTTCAATTTACATATGAAACATGCTGAAGTTTATTCTCTGTGGTCATTTTTAAAAAAGTATCATCAAAATTTCACCTTATAACCTTTGCTTTTTCTATTTAGACACAAAATTTTCACAATTCCATGTATATATTGTCTACTTAAGCCTCTATGCCTCTATCTTCCAAATTTTGTGGTTTGTATTTTTTTTTTAACTGTTGGAATAACAACTCTGATAAACTTTTTTTAAATCCCAAATTTTTGGCCGGGCGCAGTGGCTCACGCTTGTATTCCTAGCACTCTACGAGGACGAGGTGGAAGGATTGCTTGACTCAGCCTGAGCAAGAGCAAGACCCCATCTTTACTAAAGATAGAAAAATCAGCCAGCGTCCTGGTGTGAGCCTGTAGCCCCACCTACTCGGGAGGCTGAGGCAGAAGGATCACTGGAGCCCAGGAGTTTGAGGTTATAGTGAGCTAGGCTGATGCCTCAGCACTCTACCCAGGGACTGTGCCTCAAGAAAATAATTAATTAAATAAAATAAAAATAAATAAATAAATACCAAATTCTCTAGTTTTTGCTATGTTTGACCAGAGTCTGTAGGTATAGGTTAAAGCAAAATGAGTCATTTATTTTTATTTCTTTTCCTTCTTCCTCCTCCTCCTCCTCTTATTCCTCATTGTCCTCCTTTTTCTTTTTTTTAAACAATAGACAACCATTTTTGCTGGAAGGGGAAAGGGAATAACCTGAGAAAGGTCTAGATGACCTAAATTGGGCCATGTGTATTATTCAGAACTAACTTACTGGCTCAAGTGACTGAAAAGTGAAAGCTGGCTAGTTTTAGGTAAAGCTGAAACCAGATGTAGAAATGATATCAGGAATCTATTTTCTATATCTGTTGGCTCTGGTTTTGTCTACATGAGCTTCATTCTCAGTCAGGTTCTTCTCATTTGGTGGCAGCAGTGGCCATCAGCAACTCCAGGCACACACCCTACTGACTAACCCCAGTGAAAAAAGAACACCTGACAGTTCCATGACTGACTCCTATTAACCTAACTTGGCTTCCATCTTGAATGCAGCCAGCAAGATGACTTGTGTTGACTGGCTAAACCTGGGTCACTTAACCACCCCTGAGCACATCCGTAAAGTAAAATCAGGGCACTATTACCAAAAGAAAGGGGAAATGACACTTCAGTAAAAAACATTAATGTTAGAATGGGAAAGTCCTCCAATAAATGTCAGGCAAGCAGGTGATGTGGTTATCCCAACTCTTACCAAGGTCTATTTATATGACCTCATACATATCATTTAGCCCTGTGAGCCTTGGTTTTCTCATCTAAATAAATTAGGTCTACGGCCAAGGTCTGTCTAAAAACCTTTTGACTCTAATATATTGTGATTCTGATCTCAAGAGCTAGAGACAAGGATAAACAGTCAAGAGAATATAGAGATTTAAATATAGCAACCCAAATCAAGAAATACCTCCTGTTTCATGTATAAGAGCTTCAGGTAGAAACAGAAGTTAGGTGGGCAGTAGAATAGCAAAGGGTTTTTACTGCATCTTGATACGGTGTTTAGAAGCTCAGACAACTTGAAAGGAGTGTGTGTGTGTGTGTGTGTGTGTGTGTGTGTGTGTGTGTCACAGAAAGAGTCAGTGAGATTGAGAATTAACCATCACAAATTTTATTATTATATTCTCTCTTGATGTTTTAATATCCCATGTACACCTTCGGAGACCTCTTTATTTTACCATCACAGAGACTGTCCAAGGCACAGTCTTTGTTAAAGGTGACAGAACTATTGACAAAGCTTGGATGAAAACTTATGTCTATTTTTTTTTCATTCTTTCTGCAAATATTGAAAGGCGCTGAGACAAGAGTAGGGAGAAATATAAAAGTTAAAAATCCCAAGGTTTTACCTTCCGAGAGATGTAAATAAGACATGACAATGAAAAGCTAAAATTTATAAATACCAAGTAATGCTATGGAAATTTTCCCCCCTTTTTTATTTCAGCATAATTATGGGGGTACAAATGTTAAGGTTACATACATTGCTATTGCCTTCCCTCCCCCCTCGAGTCAGAGCTTCAAGCGTGTCCATCCCCCTGACAATGCACATTACACTTATAATGTATATATATAAACCCATCCCCTTCCCCCCCACCTGCACGATACCCATACTATGGGAATTTGATAGAAAGGAGATTACTTTCCACTACAAGGATGGGATAGGTTTAAAATGTCTTTATTATTTCTTATTTTACCTTCCAAACTCAGGAGATGTATACATCCTATTCATAGCATGGGAATTCTTGTTTACATAATAAAAAGGTATTAAATTAATGACCATCAAATAAACTTGGCATTCCAGGAATATACACTTATTTATCCAGGGGTTAAGTCCTCAGCATGTCTATGTGTACCCCATTCCAGTAAGCATGGCCCTAGATCAATAAATGACATCTGCCCAATGCATTCCATTGTCCACATTAGAGAAATTACTTAGAGGGTTTCATGTATGAGTGGCACCATCAAAATCATGTTCACCTGGATTAACTCTGTAAAATATTTGTTTTGGAGGGGAGCAAGGAAAATGAAATGGTCATCATAATGATCAATTTCCAAGTAAGTATTTATTCAAACTGAGATCCTGCTCAACAAGTTACTTGACCATTTGTTTAAGAGGTTGTATTGCATCATCACAGAAGTGATTTGACAATTTGCACATTGTTCCATTTTTATAGCACTTATCTAGTCAACTTTATAGACCAGCAAGTGAGTCAGACTTATCAGGTAGGAAAGTAACTTAAGAGGCAGAACTGATCCTGGCAATGTCTTGCTTTAAAAAATATCTAGTGAGAGTTGCCACAATGTAAAAGTATAAAAAGTTAAATGATTATGATTTTATTTAAAAAATATGAAATGTATAAACTACTTACAATTATAATACATTAATTATATTTTTTAAATTTGTATTTAAATTTGTACAAAAATGATTTGAAGCAATATACACATAGACAATATGAGAGTATATCAACAAAAAGTTTCTACCCTATGCCCTAGACAACATGAACCATGATTCAGTGTGTATTTTTCCAGATGTTTTTCTTGCACAAAAAGCATAGATATGCATATATTTAATTTATTTATTTATCAAAAATGGATAATATATGTTGTTGTTCTACAACTTGCTTTTTTCACTCAATCATATGTGGAGAAAAGCTTTTCATGAGAACCTCACATTTTATTTAACTATGATCCAGTTGATAGACATTTAGGTTAATTCTAATTTTTTAGCCTTCCAAATATTACCTTTTCATTCATTGTGCACTTCTAATTTATGAGGTGATTCAAAGTATCATTTAAAATTTTAAAACATCAGTATAAATCCTTTCAATGTAGAATAAAGTTTATGATAAATCATTTTCAGTTTGGACATCACTGGAGAGGGGTTAGTCAGAAAAGAAGATGATTATTAGGTGGTTTCAGCTGCAAAACTATCCCACTGATGTATTCTAAGGATATTGTGGATCTATTTCCATGTGCCTGATAAACCAGATCAACCCTGAAAAGAAAAAAATAAGGCCCAACCAAAGTCAGTAACTTGAATAAAGATAATATCTTACTTTCAAATGAATCCTTAGAAGAAAGACAATTTAAAAATATTTTCTATCTGCATTAAGTCGTAAGCCATACATATCTTACTAGCTTTTTGAACAGCTGTCAGTTGATATTCAAAGTAAAAGGATCTTTGCAATTCACTTCTTCTGTTCAACAGTAGTTTTAGAATTATTTTGAGATGTGAAAAACTTTAACCTATGCTGGTTCTTTCTTGATGAAGGGAATCATCATCATCGTTATTATGTTACGATACGTGCTCTGATCTGTAAGCTGGCCACCTCTGGGCCACCAGACCAGAGTGAGTTGCCCCCAACAGTGAGCAGACTAAACTATAGCCTTAGTCCAAAAATATGGAAACTGACAACAAATTATTGCTTGTGGTCTACTTCCAGTTTTCAAGTGCAAACATACCAAAGTTTATTTTAAATCTGAGCCAGTCAGACATTTAGTAATATACATCAAAGAAGAAGTGAAGGCTTCCCATGTTTATTATTTCAATATGATGTCTGTTCTAATAAAGCAGAAGAATGCATATGATAGACCTTGTAGTAGAAATTCTCTAGTTCCACAGTTTGGCCTTAAATATATACATATATTTGTAAATTAATCCAAAACACATTGCCATGGTTCCAATTCCTCTGGAAGCTGATTGTTTTCTACTCCTTTTTTAATTTTAGAAATATAGTGGCTGACTGCCAGAGCACTTTCAGATAAACAGTCCACCCTATGTATAAAAGGGGCATGGAATCACGAATGTTCAAAAACCACAGACCGTTATTTAAATAAGTTAAAGTTATTATGGTCTTCCCTATTAATTAAAAAAAAGCCATCTGTGCAAGGTGAATTTTGGTAAGGTACCAATTTTTTTAATGATTGTGAATGGAATTTGCCACTGCTTTCATAGTGAAAGTACAGCTCAGGGATTCCCAAGATAAAATGTACTGTTTATGTAATTCTGTGGTCTTCTACTAAATTCCTAATAAAACACTGGAAAGAATTCTTGTTATTCAATCAGAATTTACAATCAAACTGGAAGGAATTGGCTCTCCAGTAGCATCCCTTTTCCATTCTTCCACTTTCTTAACATCCTAAACCTTTATTACATCTAAGCCTTCTCTCTCTCTCTCTCTCTCTCTCTCTCTCTCTCTCTCTCTCTCTCTCTCTCTCTCTCTCCCTCTCCCTCTCCCTCTCCCTCTCCCTCTCCCTCTCCCTCTCCCTCTCTTTCTTGCTGTCTGTCACACACACACCCTATAACCCACATTTTGTCAGAACTGTTTTGGGCAAATGCATCACAACAGCGAGCAAGCCCAAATACACACAAAAAATTGAAAACTCTATGTAAAGCAACAGTACGCTGGAAGACATTACCAGCACATTACCAGTGCAGATCTAGACTCTGTTTTGATGCATCCTTATTTTCATTTTCATTTTTGCTATTTGCAAAATTTATTTCCATTGGGCCAATAACCTATAAACCTAGCCTCTCAAAATCTCAGAGGGACAAAAAGTCAGAAGGCGCTCCTCCCTCGAATTTGGCAGGAAAATACCATGATGAGGATTCTTTTTTTATTTTTTTCGTTATTGCCTCCCCACCCACCACCCATGTTTTCAGTCAATTAAAATTTGTACTCTAGGCCTTTTCCAGTTTGAAGCCACACCAGCGTTAGTGATGAGCAATCCTTCTTGTTTGTGCAGTCATTCATTATCTCCATTACCAAAAGGAGAATAGAGGACAATTACATTGTTTGGACGAATCAGAGTGTTAGGAGGAGTATTTGTCATGGTGGCAGAGTGCAGCACCTGACAGGCCAGGATTGATGGCGAGGAATGAGTGTGAGTGGCCAAAGCAGCCTCATAGGATGCAAATTACTGACTGTGGATTCCAATTTATCCTGTTCATTTTTCTTGCCCGTGCTGAAGACCATTAGTGGTTTTTGAAGCAGTGAAGGGGTCATTACTAATGTGGGTAGGCTCGAAGCAGGAGGGGGAAAGGAGGGGAAAAGCCTTCTGTAATTACACAGCTTTCAGGAACAGGCTGGAGGCCCTAGCCAAAAAAGTGTCAACACCTCGCAATCAGAAAAATTTATTTTCATTTTATGCTTAACCCATATTAACTCAACATTATCATCTTTCTTTGTTAACATTTGCAGAATATTAAAAGCCTGGCTTCTATATTAATACAAATCTAGTTAACCCCTTTTGCTATATGGGGGATTTTGTTTAACCTAATGGCATTTGGGTTTGCTAATAAGTAATTGTGCACATTTTGGATAATGTATGCTATTATAGAAGATGAAATACCTGAAGAATAAAATCTCAGATGATTGAAAAACATTCACTTTCTCAAATAGTGGAATGATTAGAATGCTCTGAATGGAATACTTTGTTGTTCCTAATGTCACCCCTTAATAATGTTGATGGGAAATATTTATTACCGGAGGCTTTCTAGTTTATGAACGACTTTGACATGCTGGATAAAAGTTTACTTTTTTGTTTAAGAAAGCCAGTGAATTTAGAGCAGGGACCTATTTAACAGACATGTTTCATAATTATGTGCATGCCAGTACAGTGTCTTTTAAAGTAAATGCACAAATCTAAAATAACAATCCTAGATATCAGACCGAGACAGGAAACTGGGCTGATAATGGGAGAACTGTTTATTATAAATGTTGGTGCACTTCGATGGGAAGTAAAAAATTAAATCAACTGAAACCTATGGCTTCATTCTCTTATTGCCATACTTTAAGGTAAAATATAAAATTTCTCTATGAAGCATTGCACATAATTGACTCCTTTTGATGTGTGGTCATTGTATGTGACCCTGCTAACCCAGAGCAGTAACCAGTAAAAATGAAAGACTCTTCCATTGTCCCATAAAGGAGTCGACATAAATATACTGTAAGTAAACTATGTTGTCATTCAGTCAGTTGCCATGGCTTCCAAGAACAGTTGTGATTATATACTATCTCACTTCTAAACTTTTACTGTCAATAACCTCAGATAACTAGGAAATAATGATTATATTGAGCCATCTCAACAAAGATAACTTAGAAGAAGGGCTTTATGTAGGTTTTCTAGGAAGCAAAGTAAAATGGGCCTGAAACCAGCTCCCTTTAGTGCAAGGGAAAGGATTGTAGATAACCAAAAATCTGACGCCATCACAGAAGTACTTTACATCCCTGACTGATTAAAGAAATGGAGTAACTGAAAGACCTTGCCTTTTCCTGCTGGCCCTGCAGAGTGTGGCAGCAACATGGGGCTGCTAATACAGGTTTCTAGATTCTTGTCCCTGCCCATATTTCTCAACACATGATAAAAAAAGATGTGAGTAGGAAAATCAAGCCATAGGCTAAAGAAATCACTGAAAGTGGTTTCATTCTTAGACGTAAGTGACTCTTTCTTAACTTCTGATACATCTTTTAAAACATTTGTTTTTTCATTAGCATCCGTACCCTTCCGAAGAGCAGAAGAAACAGTTAGCGCAAGACACAGGACTTACAATCCTCCAAGTAAACAACTGGTGAGTGATCCAAAAATCAATGTCTTTCTCCCATGGCTAAAATGAGATTTCTAAATAATTGTTTTCTCTTTTTGTTTCTAAAACGAATGAAGCTGAGGAGGATAACTTCTGTGTTTCTACCTTGAGGAGTGAAAGTAGTGATTAGGGAGAGGGAAATGGTTTTTGTAAGATTTATTCCTTTTCTCTTTCTGTCTGCCTCTTTCTCTTCTTTTCTTCTCTGTCACTCTTCTTCACCTCACTTTTCCCATCTCCGATGCTTTAAAATTCTCAAATGGAACCACAAATTCTGTTTGGGTCGTTCCTGTTGCAAACAGTTACACTGTGTGTTTTTTGCACAGTCCTCCCAAGGGGTTATCAGTTTGGGGAGGGATTCTTTTGTCTAGGCTTCGAGTGGTGAGATAGATACAGGCTTTAGTATCTCCTAATAGAAATTTACTTACCCTAATTTTTTTTAAAATAGGAAAAAAAGGTTTTTTTTCTATTTTTAGCTTTGTGATTTGGTAGATTACTCCTGTGGTGGTGGATGGACCATCCACTCTTTGTACACGGCTTAGAGGGTAACTGAGGAAAAGGAGGGGCAGAGGATTAAATAAAATGATCACAGTGGCCAAGAAATGATATAGGAATTACTTATCAAAATACTGGCCCAGGTTTTATCAGCAGCTTAATTTTGTTCAGTACATTCTTGGGGTGATGTTCAGATTAATTGAACTGACAGTTCTCTTTCAAAATTCAGGGAAAGTATTTGCACGGATTTCAGGCCTTATACAAACTTAATTACATGGAACTCCATTTTATCATTCTAATTCCATGTAGCAGAGGTTGTATTTACAAATGAGAAGTCTCTGCCTTTATTCACAGCTTTCCTTAATATATTTATCAAAGCAGGTTCATTTACAAAGTGCTCTATCTGTGGGATACAGGCAGGCAGACATTAACAAAGCTTTTAGGTTTATCAGGCTCGCTGCCTGATGAGCTACCCGAGGGTCAATTGATTTTGTGGTTCTGTGATTCATTTTTTTCTCATTTTTCTAGGATCACAATGAGAGACATGCTTGGAGAATTAGCCAGTTTGTCTGCCTTATCTGTCAGGCAATTTTTTTTTTCCCAGGGAAGTCAAGCTACTTAAATTGGCCACAGGAACTGCCGTTATCTGACTTTAATGCACCCTATAGTGTGGATAGCATTTCAATTACACCAGTAACCAAAGCTTAGCTGCAGCCCTTTTCATGCCTAGTGCTGTACAGAAAGTGATGTGCCTACCTACAGAAGCAGAAAATTGAGTTGCCTTGCTTCTGTCAGGGTGATTAATGCAGAAATAAACTGCTAACCTGAAAAGAAAGGCAGAAAGAAAGGATAGACAATACAGACTTGAATTCACTTTAATTTTCTTCTAAAGATTGGAACTATGTACATTTAAAGATACCCTTTAGACCAAAAACTTGGAATGAAAGCTCTAATCTCCAGAGGGGGATGTGTATGTGATTATATGTTGATATGAGCTTCATAGTGTAAATATATATAATATATGTAAACATATATTCTCATTTATGTTCCTAGCACAAGTTATCAGTGGTCTGAAACAATAAAATGAATGCATTCAGTGTTAACTGTAGGAGACTTGTTTGCTCTACATGTCGTTTTATAGCATACTGATTACCAGACTGAACTACTACATATACAGTAGTCTTTGATACAGTTAACATTGTTTTAGAATCATAATTTTTGTACATTTTTGGCAATCCAGAAACGTTGTGATGGGAATTTTTTAAGAAAAATGAAATGTTTCTATGCTGATATTTAGCGTTGACATTTGATCTTTTTCTTTTTGAAAGTGCTATTCCATATAAGCCATTACCTGTACTTTTTGATGTAGTCATTACATTTGAAGAGTGAAGAATTTTTATTATCTGAAGCCCTGTATCTAAAGACCAGCATTTCCCACAATTAGACACCTGGTTGGGATCTGGAAAGAGCACCCTTCCTTTCTGAATTCCTTTGAGCCCCAAGGCATGTACAAGGAGTTCAGTCGGTGTGATATTTTAGGTTTCTTGTTTCTCTATTATTTGAGCCATATTTGCCATAGAATGCCAAGGGTTAGGATGTGACAGTCTGTCACACAGCATACTTTCCATAATACGGTATAAACGTTGACACCTACATCTGTACAAAATAAGTCCATCTTCCTAATTTTCACACTTCCTTCTGAAAAATCCTATAATCCTGCCCTCGGGTCCAATTCTTAGTTAACAGCTACCGTCACTTTGGTAATAAGGTGTGACTTGTGAGTGTAGTACAGCAAATACCTCTCTAAAAGACTACCAAGAATTTATAGTCTCGGGACTGAATTTCTGAGGATTGCAAAAAGAAATTTAAAAGAGAACACCACTTATTTTAATACATTTTGAACATGCCCAATGCCTTGATGAAGACAGCTTCAAAACAGAGAAAGCCATTCAATCTAATTTCAAAGGCAGCATAGTCACTGTTCTTAACTACAAAGTAATGAGTAAGAGAGATGAGAGGAGTGGACTAAAAACTATTTCTCCAGGCCCTGAAAGCTCTCAGTCAAAAAGCACAAGAAATCAGAGCGTAGTTCCTAAACCTTAAACTCATCAGTCAGCTATACCCAGAAATAATACCCATCTCTCTGATTGACGCCAGGTCTTTAGGTTTGTGTGCTGCAAGGTTTGCATCCAAAGAATTAGAGTAGTATAAAAAACCTACAAATCAGACAATCATGGAAGACTTGCTGTTCCAGTTCTGCTTCTCACTTACCTTTTAAAATAGAAAGGCCATGTAAGGTCAAGGTTAGTTAAGCACATCCTGTAAAATAACATCTATGGTAATATGCAATACGGCTCCACACGCACTTGATGGGAGCAATAAGCAATAAAAACAGACCTGTTAAGATCAGTCAGTAATGATGAACTTCAGAACAAATAAGGAAAAAGGAAGTTTAGGAGGTAATTAAGAGAATTAAAGATGTATTATATCTTCTCAGACAATGCAAGAAGTAATCTTAGTGGGCATTTCCAATGTATTTACAGTAGGGAGTATGCAAAAAGTATGCAAAAGCAATAATGTATGCAAAAAGTGATAATGCAACCAAATCAAAATGTGATTTCAGGAAAGGAGTGGAATTTATGGCACTAAGTCATTTTTTTCTACAGTTAGCTCTCAGAAGTCCATAAATAATCAATCACCTAATTAAGACTTTCTTTTTTAAAAAATGATAGCCAGATCTTCAATGTGTGCAACTGCCAAAGCTAATCACAATTGATAAGACTGGCTTTGTAGGCTGGCTAGTTTGTGCAGAGTCAAATCAACTGCAAAACAACCATAGTGCATGCATTAGGAGAGAGGAACAGCAAAGAATCGAATATCCTCAGCCTGAATACCCTCCTCACGGTGCAGAAGCAAACATGGTCTAATTGGACTGAATATTGATTAAAGTTGTAAGGGTAACATAGCATGGTGGGTAAGCACTCAAGCTCAGGAATCAGATTGCATGGGGTTAAAATCCTGGTTTCATCATTTGATAGATGTTTGACCTTCAGCAGTTATTTAACCCCTTTAAGCCTTAGTTCTTTCATCTGTAAAATGGGGATAATGGTCCTGTATATCTCATATAATTGTAAGACTTTAAGAAATGCCACATGCTAAGTGCTTAGCAAAGTATTGGCACATATAATAGATGGCAGCTATTGTTAAAATAGTTAAAAATAAATAATTGTAAAAATGAGAAAGAAACATGATTTTGTACAATGATATAAGTAAAGAATTCATTAAAAAGCTTATAAACAGGAAAAGAGATTTCTTCCAGGGGGAAATAGGGATATTTAAGGGAGAAAAATTTTAATGCAGACAGCTTACTGTGAATAGCTTCTATATTAAACAAAGATAGACTTCTATAGTTTCTCAGATGTTTTTTGTAGTTCTTTGATGCCAGGGAGGTAAGATTAGGGAGCCCTAGGAGGTAAGTGGCTTCAAATAACTGTGAAAGTTAGACATTTTGAAGGAAAGTTTTGGGTATTAATGCTCTAATATTTTCTCAGGAGACATACAAGCATTCATTGACAAAAGGGAAAATATGTATATCTATTTTTAATAGGGCAGTTCTTGCTTGAGTAATTCGTTGAGATGCATTTCTACATCTTTGACAATAATAATCATTGAAATACAGCAAAGTTTTAACTTTGATATAATTAAAGTCCCTTAAGCTAAAAAACTACTATGGGAAAAATCATATTCTCATATAACTTCCCTCAACGCTATATCAGAATTACAATATTAACTTTAAAGTTCCTGTCTCCAGATTAATTTTAGATGGAAGAAATCCTGTACTTTTAAAAACTCAGGCCACTGCAATAAATATAGCCTACTGGTATACCAACCACACAAAATCCACGGGATGGATTTTGCAGGTTTACCAGGAATAAAGGATTTGCTTCCTTGAGAGAAGATTGTCTCCAAGCCCCCAAATACAAAAGCATAAAACTTAAATTTCAAAGAACTTTCCAGTGGAAGGTGGTCAGAGAGTTCCTTTGTATGATCGATTATATTAATATATCCTTCTACGGCCTCTCAAGCTGAGATTAAATATCTGCGTTCTCTTTGCCCCACCTTCCTGTCGAAATGGTCTCAACAACAGTCGTTCTAGGTCTAACAGCTTTTCATAATCGGCGCTCAGTTTGCAGAACTTCTTCATGGGAAGCAGCAGGGGTTTTCTTGTTTTGTTTTTACCTATTTCAAATGTGGTGCTGTTGATGAATTTTTCTAGAATGTGTAGGGGCTTGTTCAATTAGGACTAAAGGACAGTGCTGAGAGAAAAGAACCCGTTTCCTTTTCTAGCCCTTTTCTCTTGCTCTTTATGAAAGCTTATTAACCGTCCAGGTGACTTGGTTTTCTTATGTGTAAAATGGAACGATGCTGAGACAAAAGGATAATTTGTGTGTGAAAACATGTTGTAGGTGAAGAGCACTCTGAAAAGGCAGTACTGTTAGATCTCAGCCCTGATTAAAATATGGACAGGAACAGAGTGGTAGCCTAAGGAAAGCAGTCATTTTCCTCTGGAATTCATCAGCCCAGATAGATTTGGGTGCCCAGATGATTTTCTTTGCTGCTTATAGTTGAAGGGTAGTGTACTAGGTAAGTTTCAAGACACGGTCAATTTTAGGCCTTATGTCAGTGACTTTTCAAGCCCAATATGCAGCCTGATTAGTAGGATGCAGGGTAAGTGGTAGAAAAGGTTGCACTTTCTTATAGTGCATTTTCAAAAGTGTGTATGTTGTCATTCCACCGCAAAGAGAGCAGACACCAGGAAATGTGTTGTGATATTAGTGCATCAAGAGTAAGCTGGGATTTGAGTAAAATAATTTTGTAGTAAACATATGGAATAATTGGCCAGTGGTGCAAGAAATCTAAATGAGGTACAGAGACAGCTGGACACTTTTATCTCAAGAGAGAAAGGATTGAAGGATAGAGTGATAAACCAGGGAGGTGGAGTTGAGATAAACCTAAAGGGAGCAAGCCTGCTGGACTAAATATCCTCTCTCTGCTCAGCAATTTCCACTGCGGCCATTTGTTAAATGCATAGCTGCCGTCTTCAGTGATTATTTCCAAGTAACATCTATGTTTCCGAATAAAAATCCATTTGAATCTCAAGTCAGATTTGCCAGGTGCTAGATTCATTGTCAGCATTTAATGTGCTGAAACTGCCGACGCTGAGGAAATGAATACAAAAAAGCATGCTTTTGAACTCCAGTTTGGTGAGCTTGAGGTGAAATGCTTTTCTTTCAGATAACTTCCTGTGCCAGAAAAATCAGTAGGCATGGAAGGAGGCAGAGATGCCACGGGGTGCGATTCCAACTAGCCCCATGTGGTCGTTTGCTGAGCCAGAGCGTTTTCTTACCAGTTGTCGTTCATGGGGTCAAAGAACTGGGCTTGTGTTAGCAGTAGGGTTTCCAGTCTCTTTCCATCTCTATACAGGTTCCAATCACTCTGTCTCCATGATCATATTTTCATTTCTTGGGGGAACCTGCAGTGATTTCTGAGAAGAAAACCCAAAGAAGGTGGGAAGAAAGATTAAAAGATGTGAAAAGAAAAACACACATGATTAATGTTTAACCAGAGGGATTGCCCTGAAATTTAAGTGGATTTCATTTTGTTCTGTCTACAGCAAATGTTAACTGGGGGTGACCAGGGCATGGACATATGGCATACCAATTTTGAATAAGAGGAAGTATTACCATATTTCCCCATTTTACTTCCTGCAGCAGATTCATGAAATTCCCACACTGATCTGAACGTCGAAGATATTTATTATACCTAGGCAGCTGTGTCTCCAATCCATTGCCGTGTCAGATCAGCATTTCTAGACATCTTCTATCCTGTAGAGATGGGAGTACCATTTCCAGAAATTTAGATTCAGACCAAATTTGGGCAAGCAGCTACGACTCAGCAAGAGCCTTTTAAAAGTGGTAAACAAAAGGAGTAGAGGGGGGAAATAAAGGAAGGGAATGCCAGCGAGGGGACTCAAAAGGGAGGTTTGCTGCAATCCTTTACATTCAATTATACCAGCTCCTTTGTGCTTTTTCCCTTTTGCTCTGCAAAGAAAGAATGAAATATGGTTTTCATAGCAAGCTGGCAGCATTATCTCAGGATGCATATTCCTTTGCTAGGTTGGAATGCCAATAAGGGGAGAAAAAAAGTTCCTCGTTTAGAGAAAAGTACAGTGCTACAGAGAAAACACAAAACAACAAAAAAAGGAATGCAACAAGTTTCTGAAACAGTTCCAAAAAAATGCCCCTTAAAGAAAATAGTTAAATTAGAACTTTTGGGAAGATAAAATTTCTCATGCTAAAAGTTACCATTTTCCCCAAACTCTTGAAATATGGAAATAAATTTGGCTAAGCATGTCAACTCTTTGATATTTGAAGATTTTAAGAATTAGCCCCCTCTCTTTCATTGATGAAGACAATAAACTCCAGACAAGTTCCGAGTTAGGCACAAGGCTCTACCTTCTTCTGCACTTCATTAGACCAGTATTGGAAGAGAGACAAGGTTTACTCAAATAAGCCCTTTATCAATCTCAATTGGCATGATCTACATGGTTTCTCAAAGTAATACAGAAATAAAAGTCTATATTTCAGAGGGTTGCATGATTTTAAAGTAGGGTAATACCGACTTAGCTATTTACTTATTTTTAAATAGGTAAAAAATGAAGATTACTCATTAAAAATATCACACAATCATCCTATAGCAATTGATTCAGTAAGTATTCCTAGCCCAGTCACAGATGGATAAAGTAAAACTTACATTTTAAGAAAACATTTTTTTTAAAAAAAAGGAATTTCCAAATTACCCTCTAATTTATTTCTAGGATGGAGAAAATAGAAAGGGGACTTGTAAATGCAAAGTTTAAATGAGCCCCTAAACTAGCAGCTATTAAAAGGAAGACTATGCCAATGCCATGTTATTTACTGTCTCAAAATTTTTTACTCTTACAAATAGGAGTCTTGGTGGCTACAGCCTGATTCTAAATTTTCAGTCCTTTTTACCACCATGGTTCCTTTACCAGTAATTCTTTTTTCCTGATTTCTTCCATTACCTTGCAGTATTGAGTAATCTTTAAATTCTTTCTAAAAATTCACTCTCAGGGAGATAAGTACTTTATGAATAGTGTTTGACCCTCATTCACTTCACTCATTCATTCATGCATTCATTCACTGGAGAGCGGCCTGCTAAAAATTACTTAATTGAGAATCTGCTCTGTTAATGAGTAAATGTAGGTCTTATTAACCTCGTGATCTTGAGGACTTGTTTTGTTGTTATTGCCGTTGTTTTCATTGTGCAGGATTTTTCAAGTATAAGAGAGTGAGCATCGGTTAGGTGGCTCTTCCCGGTGCTTACTCCAGGAATTCAATTCATGACACTTGAAATTGTTCCTTATATTCGCTAAACAAGGAAGATTATTTTTTTATCTGCAAAATTGTTAGAAACTTGGGTAGAAAAATAGAGAGAAGCTTAATTTTGTTTTCTTTTTCATATTGCTTTCTTCAGTCTTTTTCCTGCTTTATTGTTTTATTATAATCATAATAGAAAATCTTATTTTTGATTTGGCTTGGTTTGGTTTTTGTGCAGGAATCAGAATCATTATTGCTGATGGATCATTCAGTTAGAATTTTGCAGCTAACTCCCAGCCCTCATCCAGAATCGTTAATTCTGCACTCAGACTGAAACACATGCAAGGTTCTTTCTCTTTTTCTCTTGAAAGGTAAACATTTAGAGATATAAGATTTCCCGTGTTTCTCTAGATACAGCTAATCTTTTAGATAAGTCCCTTCAGGCTGTCGTTTCAGGCTGTTTAATGTCCGCCTCTTGAGCTCCAAACTTCCTTAAAGCCTTTAGATAAGCAACAAACTTTAGCAGTGATTACTCAAGCAGTGGGTGGAACAGTGAGTTAATCCCCAAAGATCTGGATTCAAATCTACCTCAAATTTCGTAGGTGAAAAATCTCTTTAATGGTCTATTTAATGATTTAATAAAAATCTTTTTTGTGGTTTCAGGTCAATTCTTGAGGAAGTAATGGGTCATCCTTGACTAAGGGTGTATCATGAGAATATCTGCTAGAGGATTCCTTTTTCCATTTTTGACAGATCTCTTTAGTAGAGATGGTCACAGATATTTGCATAGTTCCACCTGTTGGCATTTTGGCAATTTGAAAGTGAAACTGTCCTCCATTATGAACCTAGATTTTGAATGTCATTTTGCTTAATAATTACAAAACACACACTAACTTTCCGTATCTCTGCACATTGTTTTCTAAAATTCAGAAAAGGACTCTCTTCAAAAGAGATTCCAATAGTCTGATGGATGAGATTACTCAAAGTGGGTGCCATAAAATACATAAGGGGATGGACAGAGTAGTTTGTTTGTTTGTTGTCATTGTTTTTGTTGTTGTTATTATTCCTGTTTTGACCTGATCCTTACTGTTTTACGTGTCAGTGCAGTTGAAAAGATGCACCTTATTCTAGAGTGCCCATGGGCAAATTTCCTCTTCGTAAACCTTTGTAGAAAGGAGCACAGTGGAATTTGATCACAGCTGGTTTATTTCCTGTGTTACCTGAGGCCAGGTTAGATAGGGTAAATTCCAGACACTTTCTTAGCTGGGAGTTACTGAATCCTGATAGTCTTGGATCTGTGTGACTCAGTGTAGCTCTTTGCTTCGCTCTTGACAGGTTTTCTGTTATCTTGTGATGTTCCCATGGATTCTGTGTTTGTGTGTTTGTGTTAGACAGAACGAGCTGCTGTCGAAGAAGAATGTGAGGGAGAAAAGTAGAAAGTCCCCGTGGAATAGAACAGTAAAAGTCATAGGGATTAACTTTCCTCGTAATTTTTTCATAATGAAATTACTAAAGCATTGTCCGTAAACAGGAAACAAGTGATGTGTAAAATAATTAGCACCAAAGGGAACATAATAGGTTACTTATTAAAATCCATAGACAGATTCTATGACCCCATGAGGTCCAGGGACCAGAGTTCACATGACGCAGTGTGCCTTTTCTGAGGTGAGCACCCCAGTGTACTTTGTCAGCTTACTGGCTTCTGACATTAAATAAGCTTCAGGTATGATTTATTGAGTAGCCTTTTGACAGGAGTGAGAAACTGAAATCTTCTCGTCCTTGCTGAGCCTCAGCTCTATTTTCATTACCTTCTCCAAGTATTACATTTAGTCAACCGAGTTATGTGTAGTTCTGGGAGCATCTCTCCTGCTCCCAGAAGTCATTGTTCCACTCATAATAAAATTATGCTATCAATTTGCCACAAGAGAAACACTGGAGTTCACTAAATTATTGCCATGTGTTTTGCACTAAAGACAAAGTGATACCAATTAAAAAAAAAAAAAAAACACCCCTGGATTCTGTTTTTTAATGGCGTGCAGGGAGGAGCGAGGCTGGCTGGCAAGGGAGTTCATGTCTCCCTTCTACACGTTACAAATTTCATTTTCCTTAATTAGAAAATGGCGCTCATGGAGAATGAGCAGGGGGTTTAAGTGGGGAAAGAAGAAAGAACGAAATCTGAGCTGAGCCCTAAATAATATGTCAGAAAATGACAACTTGCCTCCCACAGGACTATTTCTTCGAAAGATTTGCTAGGTTACATTAGGCTCAGATAGATTTTCCTGGAAATGGGGCCATAACCCACAGACTAAAAAAGATGCCCCAGATCCAAAGCTCAGCAGATAAGTCAAATCCATACTTTGGTTCCATCACAGCAATGAGTACTCTGTAGCTCTCACTCAGGGTAACATTTTTAGGATGCTGTGTGCCTGGGGATGTGAGCATTAGTAAAGATGTAAGAGTGTCATGTTTTTAGATTACCAGCGGGAACTAATATCCTGCCATCTCAATTCATCTTCTACTCGATTAATTGAAGAATTGCCAATAATTTGACCTCAGAAGGAAAACTTGCCTGTCCCATACCCTACATATATAATGCCTGTGAATTTTCCATCAGGTTAGTGATGAAGTGAATTCAGAATTTTAGATATTATGAGTAAGTCAAATTCCATTACAACAGAAAATCTTTATACAATAAAAATTATTTCCAGCCCCAGGCAGTAGTTCACTAATTTTAAATAATACTTCTAATGACACAATTTTATTAAACAATTGTGGGCAAGCCCATTTCAGTGTATTACAATGAATCATATTTGTTCTGAAGACAAACAGATAAAATTTCTTTAGAAAATTGGCACCTCATGGAGATGATATGATTTTCCCAATGATATCAGTAAATCGTTACCAAAGAAAAAAATAATGAGGGTCTTCATTGCTAGACCTTCCTAGAGACTCCTCCATAGCCTCATAGTAACACTTGCAAATGGAGCAAAATGGACCCAAAGAGAAAATGATTCTTCTAGACATCACAACAGAATAAAACTAGTTGTGTTTTGGGGAGTGAAATCCCTGGTCTTTGGCTGTATTTCCAAACTAGTTGACAGTCTGAAATAATTTCTGAATCGGTTTGGGATTTTCTTCTGTCTTTTAAGGGACAAAGGGATTATTCAGAACCACAGTGCTTAACTTCTAGTAGGTCCTCATAACTTTTGTTGAATTCAGAAAAGCTAGAGAGAAGGCTGGAGAAGAAAATACACACGAAAGCCACTTATTGAGGTGAGAGCATGACTGTAGCATTCCATTTCTTGGAGGAGATTAGATTCGAAGGGAGTTTTGAATCTGAAGAAAGAACTGTTTTAGTAGTGGGAAAGAAATAGTATGAGAGACCACGAACGTAGGGAAATTGAGTAAAGGAGTCTGGGAGGGAAACAGCTCTCCCTGACTAGAGGAAGAGACATTTGTGAGTGCATGAAGTACAATGAGAGAGACAGACACCCCATCCACAGGGTAGCGGTGGGAACAGCATGGAGGGAGGTTCAAAGTTCAGGCAGAGGATGATGCAATGTAGTATGTTAAAAGAAAGGGACTGGGACGTCCGTGCTTGGGTCTAATTCCAGCTCAGACAATTTGTGTGATGTGGGGTAATTTAGCCTTTCTCAGTGCCTATTCCCTCATCCGTAAAAGAGTGGGGACTGGGTGATTTTTAAGGTTCTTTCTGTCTTTAAAATTCTATTATTTTATGATTCTAAGGCTGTGAACTGAAAAGAAAAAAAAATCTAGTCAAAGCAAGTGAGATGAAAAACGATTTTAACCATTGTGTCTTGAATTGATTAGAAGAAGAGATGGAGAGACCAGTCATAGTCCACTGTAGGTGACTTACACAGAACCTGAATCAGAGAGTTAGCTATTAAAATGAAGAAAAAGAAACCGATTTTGATCTCTATTGTTAAAAACGGTGGCAGGTTTTGGTGACTGATTCAGTATGGAGTGAGAAGAGAAAAAGGAGCTACAACTCTGGGCTCTGTGCCTTGGGAGCAAGGGCTTGGAGATTCTTTCCACAATGACAGCAGATTTCAGGGGGCCTGATGGTTTCTTTGGGAAGATGATTTTGTTTTCACAATAGATAGCATAAAATAAAGATGAGCCCTGTAGGGGAAGAGGTCAGAATAACAGGAAGCACTGTGGGACCGCACGAGGGGAGGAAAAGGTAGGTCTGAGGGTACAGATGTTATTCGAGCCCTGGGAGCAGATGAGCTTGTCCAGAAAGAGAGAGGAGGGAGGCCTTGGTGACAGACAGCAGTGGGAGGAGCTCAGGGGTTTAGGGGCCAGTCTACACCGATTATTGTTATTTAGAGGGGCCCTGAAAAAGATCACACCATTATACACATACAAAGCTTCCTAAGGCAAAAAGCTATATAGAACAAGATTTCAATACATAGTTTTAAATCTCCAGTTGGAAAGATCAGCTAGGATGGGGGGGAAAATGTTCGACATCTATTTAAAGCACAAAGTTCCTCATAAAAATGGAGGAGTAGGCAAAGTACGGAAGTCCATCTTTCTTCTTCCAAGTTTAGACAGAGGTAAATTTTTGTATCATAAAAGGTTTGCCTCAAAAAGATATCTCATAATTTTCCATAGTTGAGAAGGCTAAAAATATTTTTAAGAGTGTGGAAAATCATGGATTTTTTTTTAAATCTTTGTGAAATTCCTTGGCCTCCTGATCCCCAACTGGTCAGAAGCAAAACAAAAACGGTCTTAATAGTGTGTTTTTGATCTGGCTGTGGGTGAGCACGGCTGTAAAGCAATTTGCTTCAGCAGTGACCATTCATACACTTTTGCTTTGTCACTTTCATAGTGATTTATAAATTTTTAAAAGGCAGCACTAGAGAAAAATGAAATAGTATCTTATAAAAAGTATATCTTACTTAGCTTTTATGTAGAAGCTATGCACAGTGCCTTATTCTTGATATTTTGATAAGCTGTTTCTTAAATCCCTTCTTGCAAGGTAGATGCCCCTATTCAGAATGGCAAAAGAACAGGTCAAAGTTATGTGCAGAGTTGCACAAAAAGCCATTGAATTTGGAGTCATCGAGATGACCAGACCAAATGATTTCCCTAGTCAGTCTCTATTTTTTTTTCAAGGTTGTCTAAACTGACTCTAGACATTGACGTTTTGAGAGCTAATTGTCTATTTTGTCAACTCCTGACTATACAACAAGGGAGGAATACATTTGGGAATCTATGAGTAGCTGTAACTATGCTATTTAAATATTTAAACCAGTGGGACATTTGCAATGTACCTCCAACATCACATCTGACCTTAAAATGCAATTTAATCAAATCTTTCCTCCCCCCCAGAAATGTACTTTACTCTTAAATTTCTCTAGTCTCTGAATTTGTTTCTCACTAGAGAACTTATTTTCTAAAGATCTCTTTCTTGAGTTGCTTGTTCACCATTTGTATTGACATGTTGCAAAGTTCATCTTTCAAAAGTGAGACTGTTTTGTGTTAGGTCTTCTTCTTGAGTAACACTAATGTAGATGAACCTTAGACTCCCAAACAAATCTGCTTTTCAATGAACATTTTCTGAAACAATTATCTTTTCCACTTGAATGCAATGAATGAATCATCCTTGTTATCCATCGAGTCCTGACTATTTTTGGAGTAATACATGAAAATTTTATAATTTCTTCAGAAAACTGGGCATTCATAATAAAAAAATAGTATGACAGGCTGAGTCATTTTATGAGACTATGTTATTTTTGGGACTCTTAAATCTTTAAAGAGGAGCATTAAATACAAAATCAAACATAGTTAATTCATAATTAAAGTAGAGCTAAATTTTATAATAAATCTCTCACATGCTTCCTAGGAACAGATGCCTACCATGACTCAATTGCATTCATTTTTTGATAAGCCTGTGCTCAGGAAAGGAAATGTGGTTGATGACCGTCAATCTTATAGAAACAGTTAATCTAACTGAAGAAAAATTTTGTTCCACTCAAAACAATGCACCTCCCACCTTCTTGAGGGCAGAAACTATGGTCTATTTGCTGTCCAAGATCCCGAGTGTCTATTATAGTGCCTGGTACACAGTAGGTACTCACCTAATATTTATTGAATAATTGCAAACATGATGAATGGATATTTGGTATCTGTATCAAAAAATGCTCCTAAAAGGTCTTACCTGAGTAGTAAAAACTGTCCAGAGGTACTAATAATTTGTTTACAGGCAATGAGAACTTAAGATGGAAAATAATATTCCTATCAATTCTGAACAGTTGGTAATAAAGTGAAACTTTATTAATTGAGCTAAAGATTGGATTTAAATGAAATAAATTATAAGAGGAAAAGACCTTTTAAATAATAAAATATGAAACACTCACTTTACAAAAGAATTGAGATCCAGAGAGGGGGAATGCTTTTTCCAAGGGCCACTGAATTCAGTAGAAGTAAGGGCCAAAGTTGAACAGATCAAGTCCCAAGGTCCAGAATCATTTCTAATGCACCACACCCTCCAGAAGCCTTTCATTTCAAGTATTAAATTATCTCAAAAAGGAAAGAAATACATAAAAGGAAGTACCTTGATCATACAGTTAGTTTCTTTTCTATGTAATTTCAGAGTGCTATTGTCAACTTGGTTTTGAGAAAAACTACAGATCTCTCTCTTTCTGATTATTATTATGTTATCGTGCTCATGAATAATCTAAAACATTAATTAGTACGACACTAAGAGTTGAGATTCTTATATTATGTTTTAAATAAATATTATTAAATGAAATATTTATAATCCATCCAAATGAGTATATGTAATTTTTTAAAAATGAAACATTTAAGGAAGCTCAAGAAGTCTTGAAAAAATTTACTTTGGATTTGGATTTGGGCTGAATTTGTTACTCAGTGGCTTGTGACTTGAAAACTACTCTATGCAGAGGTGAGGGAGAGAAGTTGAGCCAAAAACATCGTAGGGCACTCACCTGAATTATTTAATAAAAAGAAGAGTTTCTGGAACTGAAAAAAGATGGTACTAACTGAAACAAAGCTACCATTAAAAACTTAACAACCAGCTAAGAGTGCTCCCACTACCATATTGAATCTGTGACCTTGGACTCTAACCAATTATGAAGACCCAGGGCAGCCACTGAACAAAGCAATTACAATGGGAGTCAAACTATTAAGGAGCCAAGAGTTCAGTAGCTTTATGTCTCTGCCAAGGTATCCCTAGAACAGTATACAATAGGAATTGAATAATATTAACATTCCCACATGGTAGTTTAAAGCAACTTACAGTATATTCTAATCCAAGCAGATTTTTCATTTTGATGACTATGGGAGTGGTTATTTTATTTTTATATGTACTTTTGCAAACATCTAAATTGAAATAACCAGTAACATAAAATTGCCAGTGATTTAGCTGGCTATGAACTTGTAACCAAATACACTCAGAAGATTTTTTTTTTCCCCTTTAGCTCTCAGGTAAATTTCACTGCATGACAGCATTTCATGCTAGGCAAAGCTCATACAGGAGATGAAAAAGCATGAAGCATAACAAACATCACAAAGCCAGTACAATTTCTTGTTTATAAAGAAAAACAAGGAATGTAAGCTAAGTGGAAAGGTGCTGGTTGAAAGGTATTTTAAATGCCTTCGAGTTAAAACCATCAGGGATCAGAAAGCAGAAGGTGAATTCTAGAGGCTAGTACACCAAGGGAAGAGGCTGATGAATTGCCTTGTGCACGTTTTAATTAAACTATCATCTTGAGATTTTTTTGTGTATTGATTTGCACAGTACTTAAAAAAGCTTCTTTCCCCCCTACCTCCCTCCTTTGAATGTTAAAGCTTTGTGCCTTCAGCTTGACTCTATGAAAAGAAATTACTCATCTTTGGAATTGTTACGGAAAAAAAAAAAAAAAACAAATGGGTGGACATGTTCTCTTCTCCTTTTCAATATGTTTAAATTTCAACTGTTCATATAATTATGCTGGCATGTATTTCTTCCTGGCTCTAGTCATGCAGAAAAATTTTAAACATGAGAAATTGGACAACTCTAATGTGGTGTAAAATCTACTTACGCATTGTATTTCTTTCAATATTCGTTACCAATAGTATGCACATTGTTAAAATTAAAAGAAAATGTTAGCTTTTATGCCCTAATGCATTTATGTGATATACATAGCTGCCAACTATTTTATTAATGTTGAAAAGAGGAAGTTTGAAAAATAAAAGAATTGTTAGAGATAGGGTTGGCTTTAGGCAGAGGTGACAGTGACAGCCATTTAATAGTAATCGCCACTTGCATGGCACCAATTATAAGAGTACTTTACCAGCAATAATTAGTTTGCTAACACCCTTGTGAGTCAGTTATTCTTAGTTCTTCTGTACAGAGGAGTAAACTGAGGCATAAGTTGAAGTGATTTTCCCAGAGGCTTTTGGAAAATCATATAAATAGTTAGACAAAAGCAGTAGGGCCCTCAATTTTCATGTCAAAATGTGAAACATGGTGTTCTTAGATAATAGGATTTTCCTATTGATCCCTCCTGAGTAAGTTGAAGGTTTGTGTCTCCAAATTTCTTTACTTCTCCCTATTTCCAATCACTCCCACCGCCCTCCCCACCCCAACACACACACAAATGCTAAACAAATGGGAAGAATACTTGGCACTAGAGTCTGGAAGTCATAAAAAGGATTACCTCTCTCTGAGATATCAATTTCTAAAACTGATCTCACAGCCATGCAGGTCATGTAAGAATAGCAAGATGGTCTGATGAAGGAGATAAAGAAGAATTTCATGATGTAGATGTAGACATCCTTCTTCCTCATGCAACTCTAGATTCTCATGCAACCGTGTGTGTGTGTGTGTGTGTGTGTGTGTGTGTGTGTGCGCGCGCGCGTGCGTATCCAAGCTGAGGCTTGCCCTTGTCAGTAGTGGCCTCGGGAAGACCATCTAATCTTTAAGGTCTTTTTCTTAGACCACAGACCCTACGGAAGAATGAATTGTTCTGATGCTGAGCTGGTGTTCTCACCTATCCCAGAGTGAGCTCAGGCTGCCCACCTAGTTTTCACTAGCTTCCCAGATTGAAAATGGAGCCCTGCTGCATTAGAACTTTAAGACTCACCCCACAGTAGAACAGACTCTTGTGACTCTCTCAGATCCGCATCCTTAAATCTGTTCCTGGAATTGCCTGGTGGTGGTGGTGGTAGAGAAGAGGGTTTAAAGATAGCTTGTTTGTCATGTCAAACGAATGGTCTGCATGTGAGAGATTTCAGAGTTCTAATTTATTTATTCACTTTGTTTCTCAGTCAAGGTCTGATGTTTGGAAGAACAAATTTTTCCAAATTTTAAATAATCTCTCCCTAGCAATAGCCTATGAATTCCTTTCTCCTTCATTTTTTGACTGCTAAGCCACCTTTGATACACACTCAAGGCTTTTCCTTATTCAGCAATGACTGTAATATTATGCTAGTTCTGAATGTTTGCTTGGGTTGTGAACTTCTCAGAGGAATGCACACACACACACACACACACACACACACACACAATTTTGCCTACAATCCTAGAGCCCTTCCATGAACCCTCTAAAATTAACCCCCAAAATAAATGAACAAAAGCAAAACAACAACAAAGAAATTTCTACTCTAATAAGTCTGGTGGAATTATGTTAACTAACCTTAAAAAAAAAAGACCATAATCACTATTCCTCCTTTTGTTGGTTGTTGAATTTTAAATTAATTGAATTTTTAAAATGGCAACAGATGGTTCTCACTTTATTAGATTTTAAACTCATAAAAATTACGAGCCGTACCTTTTGGTTTGTTTTGTGTGGTACAGTCAGGGCCACCACAGAAGCCTGAGCGTTCTGCACACTGCACAACTCCAGGGGGCGCCATACACACAGACACTCTGATTGCCACCCCCAGAGTCACACAACTTGGCATCCCTCATCAACGTCTAACACATTAGGGATATGGAAATGGCGCCACCCAACAGCACATCAATTTTAGCAAAATGCTGTTTCAGTCATTAGCCATTAAGTCTGCTTTGGCTGTAATTATGCTCTTCTGAATGGTGACTTTCCTCCTAATGTTTATCTCTGTATGTTTAAAAATATATAGTACATGTCTAAATAGCCATTAGACCTTAAAGAATATCACTATGCCCATAAACTTTTCTTCCTTGGTGAGTTTTATGCTAATAAGGATCTTGTAGACTGCCCTTCAGTGATTTGTGTCCACCTTAGTGTCCTGCTTCGTGAAATGTCTGGTTATCTGCATATCTGTCTATTAATTTGTTTATCTGTCCACCTATCTATAGAAATTTTAAACAGTGTAATAACTTTAAGAACAGTGACACTAATGTAGTATTAGATTAAAAGAATGTTACTTTATATGTGTGTAAATGTAATTTAGAGGCACTTAGAGGAAGCTCTATTCTTAGCAAGATTCTTGGCCAGTGAAGACAGGTTGATCCCACTCATTTTGGGATTGCTAATTTGTCGTTAATTAGGAAGATTGATTCTGTTCTGTGATGCATAGGCCCAGCCCCAAATGCATTTTTCTGGCTTCTGGGGCACTTTCCCAGTTGTCATTGTCATTGCAAATGTGCGACAATGTCACAGGGCCTTACAAAATAGAAGTGCTTTCTGGCTTCTAGAAAGCAAGTATCAATTTTTTTAATTTTATTTCCTATTATAAAGATTATGCCGGTATTATTTTAAATAAACTTCTGCATTATTCTGTTTCATATTTTTAAAATTACAACACAAAAGCTATGCTCTGATTTTAATTTTTAGTGAAAGAAATGCTTTTGTGGCAAGAAATCTTTATTGTGTTTTCTTGAAGTAATGTTAGTCTCAAATACAGTGCCCCCATCCACACTGTGCTATCATGTACAAAACAGCATTTATTTTCAATATGTTAACTGTTGTTTATCTTCCCCATGATATATTGAGTTTGCTGCTATAGCCTTTTTTCTTCCTCTCTTCTCTTGGGTGATGACAAATTTTAATCATTTGACTGTCCTTCACGACAATTACTTTAACTAAGATGAGTTATATTCCCTTTATTGGAATGAAGTTGGGGAATCTATCAAAACTACTGAAAGGAAAATTCCTAGAAATGTTTTTAAACACGGTCATTAAGAATGGGCTGAACCAATACAGAAAAAAATGTGGAGATTCGGGAGTGTGAAAGAAACCACTTACTCATTGCAATTTTGATGCCCACCATTGCCAGAAAGATAACTCAGGCAACTTTTGAACCACTTAATTTATATCATGGTGTTGGAAACTGGATAATAAAAACAACATTAACCCACAAAGAAGGATATGTCACATGCTGTATAACGTTGCAGATAAAATACACATGTTTATACTTATAGGAAGGTATGCATATATATAATGAACAGACTTGAATAGTATGTAAATATTTACATTTAAAGTAAGCGACCTAGTCTTATACCTTTTTATTCCATAATAACTTCAATATTTTGACAAATCTTTCATAATTCCTTTTTCTTATGACTTCAGAAATAAGTTGAAAATTATTTTGATGGGCTACTTTTAAATGTGCTAAACATAACCCAGAAACAAAACAACAAAATAAATAAAAAACCTAGGCCCCAGGACATGAGAATGGGAAAAGAGTCATAATGGGGAAAACGAGGGTCTTTAACATATACATTTGCATCTTGTCAGCCTAACAGCCTTAAGTGCTTAATATATTGAAGAGCCTTTGGTTCTGCCTTTCCTCATGATTTAGTGATCCTTGCCAGCCTGGGTGACATCTCCTGGTGTCATTGGGAGTTCTTTGGTACTTTGGCAGCTCCTTTTTATTTCTGAGTTATCTCTGAATGTTTTATATAACAATTCCTTGTACAATCAACTCTACTTATTTCTGCGGTTCATTCTCTGTAGATAAGTTTTAATCCTCAACTGGCTTCCTCCTGCCAGCTAGTATTTTGCTGAGTTGTCACCTCTATCATCAAGTTGTGTGTGTTTAGAAAATTCAAACTGACCCTAACATTAGCCCACATAAAATGTAACTGGGAAATTAGATGTGCTGCCTCCTCCAAAACCACATATTCTGTCTGTCCACAAATATTTATGGTACACCTACCATTGCCCAAGTACTTATCATGGTGCCAGGAACTATGGTAGGTGCAGTCTATTCAGGGGTGGGATGAAACACACCCTCTGCCTTCCTGGAGCTTCCAGTTCAGAACCAAATGTAAATGACAAAGGTACAAAATTATGACATTGATTGTTTAGAACTTGGAGTATGTTTTCCCTAAAGATCAATGTTATAATGATGCACAAAAGCCCAAACACAAAAGCCTACACAATACTCTCATCTGAATTTCACCTCAGAATGTTGGAAATATATCTCCCCTCCATGCAGTTGGGGGAGAAAATAAAATTAAAAATGAGGAAAAATTACATGCACTAGAAAGCTCATACTCCTCACCCCAAAGGCAGAGCAGACTGCCTTAGCCAGAGCTAGTATGTCCTGCTCTTTGGAAGGGGACCCTGCTCTTTCTGGTTCCTCCACTTCTTCCCCCATCTTACCTACTCAATCCAGTGACATTCAGCCACCGAAAAGAATGAGACACGTGTAAGTAAAACGTGAAGTTGAGAGGTTTCTTTATCTATTTTCTTACGTTGGTATGAATATTTGATCAGGTAGGAGGTCAGGTAACATATTTATAGTGCTAGGTCTCAGACCTTGGCAAACCAGAGTCATCATCCCATCCTCGTGGAGTTTCCAGTCTACTAAGGAAGACAGAAAAATGATATAATTATTTGCACATGAACTGCAAATTTTTTTCTTTTTCTTTCTTTTTTCTTTTTTTTTTTTTTTAAATCTCCCTTTATAATCAGTTTCATTCATTTTCCAAGAGCTCACCAGGGTTAATGGTGCAGTCCCCGGCCATGTAGAATAGTGGAGTTGGCCCACAGGGGCAAGATAGAGATGCTATTTTCAATTGGTTCTAACTAAGCCAGGCACAATATTGACTGTGTTTAAGTCATACATTTAAATACTCATGCATATTATCTGATTGCTCCTCAGAAGAGTTTTCTGAGAAGAGGGTCATATCTTTTCTAATCTCCATTTATATGAACGGTTAGGTAATAAAGGGTACATAACCTGCCTGGCATTACTGAGAAGAACCTGTGATACCACATTGTTTTGCATGCATACACAGGTATTATTTGCTGCATTTTCTTAAGTCACTTCTTATAGAGGGATCGAGCAGCAAGATACAGTAGAAAAAAACAGATTTTGGAACACAAAAGATCTGAGTTTGCATCTGGTCTCACTATTAACTATCTGTTTGGACCTGAACTTGGAGCCTTAGTTTCCTCATCTGTCAACCTGAGATAATGCCCTTGATGCAGAATAATATTGTGAGAACTATATAACAATTGGTAAGAGATCCAAAGAGAAACTCTTGTTACTATTGTTTTAAAGGTTGTTATATCACATTTTCTGTTTTCTTTCTATTCCTGGAAAAACTATGTACATTTTTCCAGCAGATGGTAAGAGATTAATAAATATCACTATTTAACAGGTAGCACAGAAAGTGAATTTCAGGGATTTCCTACTCCCTTTCTGCAAATAGTTGCTCATGCTATATGTAGGATTTTTATTTTTCACAAGATTTTTAATTTTCTTGTTTGTTTACTTTGGGTTGTTTGTTTTTTTTTTTTGAGACAGAGTCTCGCTCTATCACCCCTGCTAGAGTGCAGTGGCATTATCGTAGCTCACAGCAACCCCAAACTCCTGGGCTCAAGCAGTTCTCCTGCCTCAGTCTCCCAAGTAGCTAGGACTGCAGGTGTGCCCTATGACATCCAGCTAATTTTTCTATTTTTTGTAGAGATGGGGTTTCACTCTTGCTCATGCTAGCCTTGAACTCCTGAGCTCAAACGATCCTCCCGAGTTAGCCTCCCAAAGTGCTAAGATTATAGGCATGAGCCACCCGTACAGGCCTTTTTAATGGCTTTTGGTGATGGAGTATTTTTATAGAGACATTTGCAAAATAAAGACAAAGAAAATTCTCTGGTAATTTGAGTACTTCATGGCTTCTGAATGAAAGTGGTTAGTGTCATGGCAAAATAGCCACAAAACCCAGAAATCTTGACCAGCTCTAAATCTTTTTTTAGCAGTGTTTTTTTCCCTTCCTCCAAGCCTTTGTTCATCCATGTTTTTTATCAAGCATTTAAACTTAAATACCTGAGTTTTATAAGGTGCACCACTGAGATACAAACAGCTCACAGGATCTATTGCAGGTTCTAAATATAGAGAAAATGACTTATTGCAGGTATCCAAACACATGGAAAGAAGGGAACAGGCATTATTTTCAGAGATTTAAGTTAACAGTACATCCTGAAAGAGTCTCATTGGTCACTTCCTTTATACTCCATTGTTTCTTATGTTAAAAGACAAGGGACGTGTTCCTTCAACCCTCTCGCTGTCATATTTCTTAAAGATTTAAAAAAGATGAAAGGTGATGTTAACCTCAAGATGCTTTTGAGAGAAGCAACTCGTCTAATGAACTCATACCGGGCTCTTGAATATAGATAATATTTCCTTTCAAAGATTAGCAAGGCCTGGAGATTAGAATAAACAATACCTAGATGTTATTTATGTTCATTCTTTTTTTCTCTTTCACTTTATTTCCTAATCAGAGCCTTTCCTTCCTTCTGCCCACTGTGGCCTGTTTCCAGGTTCTCTACCTGGCTCCCTCTGATCCTCTCTGTTGCAGCAGTTCACCTTGCTCCCCAACACCTGTTATTTCTGTGCCCCTAGTTTATGTGCTCCTTCACATCAGACCCTCCATACCTCATCAGACCCCCCCATCCCCTCTCTTATCTTCGGGGGTGGGGGTAGCCTCTCAGCAGGATTGGCAGGCCTTGCAAATCTTTTGGCTGCTGTAATAAAATCTCCAGTTTCTGAGATTTATGAGGTCAGATGCATGTAGAAGAGGAAGCACCTACAGTTCATGAAATTGTAAAGAATGCCAAGCACATAGATAGGAAGAAAAGATGCCCAAATTCTTGACAGTTCATAATTTTTGCCAACTTGGTTTTATATTTCCTTTAATTTATCATTCAGGTATTGCAGGTATTCAAATGGCCAATTGAGATGGTTTTTGGAGCTCTTGAGGTATCAGTTTACATAATTAATAGAAATATACCAGCAGGTGACTGTAATGTGATTATAAAGTACAGTCCTGGCTGTTGGGGTGTATTGAATACTTTTAAATGAAATATGTGGAGTGTGTGTACGCATGCAATGTGTTTAAATGAATGCAGCCTTTCCAATCAGCCAGAAAGAGAGAAAGGATGTAAATTGCTAGCATGTGTTGTTCAAAATGCAAAAGTAGGAAAGCAATATTGATCTGTGCTTTGGATGTTTATTTACATCAGTTGCACAGTGTTAAGATGTCTGGCCATAATTATCAAGACCTGCCCACCTGTCAAACCGCAATTGGGTTATTTCCCCATTGTCTTGCAGCAGTAAATCTTCAGGTCTGGATGGGCATTAGACAAATGGAAAAGAGCTACTTTCCCAGAACATGTAATTCATTATGGAAAACAGGTGCCTGCTGAAGAGTTTTTGCTTTAATGCAGACATATTTTATTATTCATAAAATATTAATGTTAGTAGTCACTACCAGAGTTGTGTGGGTTGTTTTCATGTAAAATTTTCAGTTTTAATCTGAGGAGAGAAATTGTAGGAATTCTCCAAAACTTGCTTTTTTAAAAAGGTAAAACCATTCCATAAATAGTTTTATTCCCTTGCTCTCCCAAAATAGGTTCCAACGACCTGGCTCCCACTTACATAATGTGTGAAAATAAGTCTGTTTTAATGTTGTATGCGGTGGGTGTTCTGTCCAGGGACAACCTTGTAGTAGGGACAGAGTGACCTTTCAAGGAAAAAAAAAAAAAAAGGAAATGAAATATACTTTCATTTTCCAGAAATATGCATGCAAGTAAAAATTTGACAGCCTGGAAGAACATAAGCAAATATATCTTTTTATTTGAAGATAAAAAGAAGCAGGGCTGGATAGGAAAGGGAAAAAACCTGTGAAAAAACGGATGATGCAGTTTTTACGAATAAGCAGCTTAATGTATCTTGGCACCCACAGTAAGCCTTGTAGGAGCTCAAAGTGCCTCAGGCAATCTGTGAGCAGAATAGCAATTTTATTACTTTGTCATTAAACCAATTTCACAGCAGTATTGTTTGTTAATGAGCAGCGGCAAACGAGCGAAGATGTCACACACTGGAATAGCAGAGAGATTTGTGACCCAAGCTCACAGCACTAAGATGGAAAGACCACGGCTATAAAAAAGGAAATACTTTGGGATGAAATGCAAAGTCTATACAGCAGAGCTTGTGTTTATGAGCTACCATTTTGCTAAGAGCTGTGAGAGAAATAAAGGTCTGGAAATATGCAGTTAAAACAGGGCCTATAAAATTAAAACCAAATTAAAGTATAGCAGAGGATTACTGCACAGACTGTACTCGACAAAATATATTTTAAGTGATGAGGTGAAATCTAAATCAGTTTTGTTTGAATTTGGTTGGTATTTATGAAATTCAATAAAAAATGAAAAAATATCCAAACAAAGCAGCTGCCTCACCCTTCTGTGGTCTCTGAGCCATAAACATGCATCACTTTGTGGAAATCCAACTTGCCAATCCTTAAATAATTAGCAACTTCTTGATTCACAGGGTGCGCCCCTCCGTCTCCATGAAAGCCTTCTCTGTTACTTTATCTCTTCGTAAGGACGATGCACACGTATAATAAACACTCAGGCGGAGTCCTGTCTGCCTGAAGCCCGGGATTCAAGTGCGTCTAGCAAGGCTGGAATTGAGCTCATCATTTGATGGGACTTTCTCTTTTTTTCTCCTTTTCTGCTTTCCTTTTCATTTCATCCTTTTCCTTTCTTTTCTTTTTTCTCTCTCTTTCTTTCTTTCTTTCTTTCTTTCTTTCTTTCTTTCTTTCTTTCTTTTCTTTCTTTTTGTTTTTTGGGTTTTTTTTTTTTCTATCTGGGGCTGTTCTTTCAGAGAACTTGGGAGACAGCCTTGAGGGATATACGAAACAGTGCCAGACAGGCACACCCCTCATCCCTGCACCCCCTGTGCAAGGCGTCCTGAGGTGCATGTGCTGCCCAAGCTGTCTTGCCTTGTTGACACGCAGGGAAAAGCGGTCTATGCCACCAGTCCTGGATCAGACTCACCTACACCAGAAGGGAGGGTGGGGCGAAGGTGGGAACCTGGGAGGAAATTGAAGAACATGATCAACTTGTAATTGTATCTCCATTTGCAAAGGATATTTAAAAAAACACTTTGGTTGTCACACTTGCTGCCCAGCCACCCCACTTCTTTGTCGGGGGAGAAACTCACCCATTTGGAATTGAGGCTGTCCCAGTTTGTTGGGCCTTCAGGCTGAAATGCCTGGAACTGTGCAGGTGCTTATTTCCTGGGATGGTCCCAACAGCTCTGTTCCCCTATGCCCACGGCTGGTCATGGTCAAGTTTGGTGCCTCAGATGCTTGAAGGTTTGTGGCAAGTCTATGCGGTAAACTCTTGTTACCTCTGGGGGCCATGCTCCAGATCTCACTGGATCCCTTTATAATTCAGGTTGGCTGATCATGTGTATTTCATATTATTCTCTCATGACCCCCAGCTTGGATTATTAAGGTGTTCATTGATATTTAAATTTGGTTTGGTTTATTGTTTCCTGTGCTTTCTTTTCTGATGATTTTTTAAAAGTGGTTTTTGGACTGGTTTGGTGGAAGGGGACTCTGCAAGAAACACTCACAGCCATGATCTCAGCAGTGCACACAGTGGTGGGAGTTCAGCTTTAAGACTGTTTTCTGCCTGACAGGGCAGGACCCCCAGACAAATCACTGGCTGGCTCTGTGGTAGTTGGCAGCCATTCAAGCCTGGTCTTGTGCCAGGAGTATTACTAGATAGCCAGACAGATCAATTCACTTTTACATTCCCGCCATTATTTATAGCCCCACTGTATATCTGCTCTTGCTTATGAAGTAATGATTAGCAAATACAGTACACATAAAACATGGGCATTTGTTCTGGAAAGGGCTTTCTCCTGCTGATATTGCAGATAGTTTCACAGGTCACAGAACCTTAAAAAGGATTTAAAGGGCATGTCTTGTGTAGCATTTGTTCCTTTGAAAATGATGCTCCTTTCCCATTTTTGAGTAATTGAAGAGGATAGAAAGGTTTTCTCGTTGCTTATGTTTCATTGAATTCTCTGCAGCCCCTTTTCCCACAGATGTTTCAGCCAAACCTGTACAGAGGGAGGTTACATGGCGTGGCTTGCTGTTTAAAACAACTACGGTGTTTTGTGCTTCCCTTTTGAGTATGTCAAGGTGAACAAAAGGAGTGCTGCTGGCATTTATTTAGGGGAGGGTGGGGGGGTTGTGATAAGATTTTTTATATGCTGGGAGAAACTGACAGGGCTCAGTGAAGAAAGACTTTGGCTCCCAGTTTTGTTTGTGTTTACTTCTCTCTCTTTCTCTCCAGAGCACGTGATCTATATCAACATGCTTCTTGGTCATACTAAAGAATCTCAGCTAGTGCTGATCTACTCTGTATTGATGCATTTTAAAAGGTGTCAGTTCAGTTCAGGGTTGACACTTTGGAGAATACCGCATAGCTGGAATCATGGGGGTGGGGGAGAGCTTGACTTTTCCTGAAGGATGTGTGGTGGCCATAAACTAGTTGGTTGAAAGCCTGCATTTGGAAGCCTCGTATCAAATCTACACATTGGTTAAGTCATGTTTTCCTAGCAGAATGAACATATATGGCAAAAAAACCACAAAAACAACCTACATTAGAACAGGATGATAGCATCAGAAACAATAAGGAAAAGTGAGCCATAATATGAAAACATTAGGCTTGTCGGCAAATTGCTATACTTGCATTGCTTCCTCCTTGGTTGATTGTACAATAACCTTAATTCAGGTGACATTGCAAGTACCTTTTGTGCCCTCCAGCAATTGAACGCATTTTGTATCCCGTGTGCAGCTTGTTTTTCCTTCTGTTGCAGCAGACAGAATTGTGACGTATTATTGCTAAGGAGATTGACAACTCATAAGAATAAATATTGTTGGGCGTAAGAATTTTTTTTTCATTTCTAGAGGATGTTCATAATTTCAGATTATATTAAGGACTTATATTGCAGGAGACTTTCTTCTAAATAATGTAAAACACTACACAGAAAGTTACATTATGTCCATTACAAAGATGGGAAAAACAGAGGTTCCCAAAGGGACTTATGCAATTTCATACAGACTTTTAAGGAGGGGAAGAAAGCAAGATTAAACCATACCCCTTAAGGATTTTTGTTTGTTTGTTTCTGCCCTCTTAAATGAACTCCCATAAAACTTAATATTAAAAAAAAAAATAAAGGATCTCATTTTTTTGAATGAGGTGGAGAAAAAACATCCCTTTTGATTCCTTAACAAACGACTTCTTTACCACATCACCTAATATTTTACAGGCTTTTGCAGTTTTCAGGGCACTTTTATATATACTGTCTCATTTGATTCTCACATCAGCTCTGTGAAGTAAACAGGTTTAAGTTCTTATTCCCTTTTTACAAATGAAGAAACTCAGGCCTTTGCAGGCTTGGTGGCTTGTTCACCTTTGCAAAGCTCCTCGGGTCAGACCGGGGCCACACCTTTAGGGTCTGACTCTGAACCAAAGCTGTCTCTTCTCTCCATTATCCTGTAGAAAGGGCTCAGCTTATTTTTTTTTTTTTAAGATTGTGGAGGCAGAGGCAAACTTGCCAAATGAAAATGGTATTCCTCAGCCAAAATGTTATTTAAGCATATTAATTTCCATATCAGTCCACATCAGTGACCATGGAACTCTTTGGACACTCTGGGAATATGTCTGACCTTCGAGGGTGAGATTTCTCACAACTAAGCCCTCATACTTAAATGTAAATCAAGTCCATTTTTAAGTTCTTATTCTGCTTTTTTTTGGTTTCTCTATATAGCTGCTCTTCCTCCTGCTTTTCTGCTAGCACTTGAGTCTTTGCTTCTTATTGTTTTAATGCCGATTATCTAAATGTACTCTGCTTGGCAAGACCACTCAAATTTCTTTTTTCTTTTTTCCAACAATGCTGAAAGGTCAGTGGCGTATCAGTCTCCATGCTGTGTTTTAAGTATGAAGTTATTGCTAAGTGGTGCTGAAATATGAGCTCTGGGAACAACCCAGAAGGCAGGGGCATGCTTTGGGTAAGCCAAATTCTTTGCCCCTTTGGGTCAAAACAGTGAGTTACAAAGCAACCTTCAACTCCATACATGAAAGCAAATGACTAAGAACCTTGTTGGTGTTTTTCTTTGAAAAAGCTATGAAAGATCAATTCCTTGAAATTATTTCAAATTGCATGAAAGAGCACATAGAATCAGGAACACTGAGTCTGGGTATAGTTAATGACATCTAAAACAAGCCAAGTGGCTCTTGAACAGAATGTATGTTTACACTTCGTGTTCTATTGGAACTGATCATTTCTCGTTTTATTTTCCATGCTGCTTCCTTTGGTCCTGTGATTGATGTAACCCACAGGGCTACCTGGACTTCCTTGAGTCTGTCCCACATATTTCACAGGCACCACAGGATACCTGTTCTTGGTGATACCTGTCACCAGGGCAAACATCTCATTAAAAATGTATCCAAAGTGGTTTGGCAGCTTTATTCTACAGGGGCTGCATCCTAGACAGCTGTATGTGCCATTTTTTATTAACAAATAGAGAATTTACTAAATTTATTTGGCTCTTCAGGGTTGAAAACGAACAGCAGCATTTGAGTTGTTGTTTTTTGTTTTGTTTTGTTTGTTGATTTTTTTTCCTGACCTTCTGGAGCCTCTGGGATGTGCTTTTACCAATAGAAGACAAGATCTGTTACTTTCCATTCCTGAGTGTTGGTTAAGTCTGAACTTCCACTCAGGCTATGTCAGATTGGCCAGTTCCATTCTAGATAAAGGACAAAGAACAACATTATTCCACGTGACATTGTAGTAATTTCCCTTTTTCAAATTAAGGACTTGATTAACACGTAATTTTAAAACTATTTTACCCTCAGAACACAAATGGTTCAGAGCGTGTGCTCCTTATAAACTAAGTTGAGATTGTATTTCTACTTTCTTCACTTGGTGAAGATGAGGAGTAAGAGGTTATAGTCTGCCAGAGTAAGTGTGGAGGTCATTTTTCCACATTTGTGATCCATAAATTCTCATCCCACGCAAGTTCAAGTTAAAGGAGTTTTTATTAGTCAGAAAAATAGATTCTGCATTATGCTCACCTTAAGCCTTCTAAGATTTCTGAGAATTAAACAACAACAAAAAGTTTGAGACCGGCCTGGGCAACATAGTGAGACCTCTTATATAAAAAACTTAAAAATCAGCCAAGCATGGTGGCTTGGGCCTGTAGTCACAGTTACCTGGCAGGCTGAAGCAGGAGGATCTCTTAAGCCCATGAGTTCAAGGTTACAGTGAGCTATAATTGTGCCACTGAACTGTAGCCTGAGCAATAGAGTGAGACTCTGTCTCTAAAAAAATAAAAATAAAAAGAGAAAGACAGAAAGAATGAAAAAGATGGTAACTAGAGACATATAGGTTGCTAAGTGTTTTTGGGACTTTAATCTGCAGCCTCTATTTCTCCTTTTGCTTATTCCACCTAAACTTCAAATAGTTTAGCTTCCTTTGTTGTTGACTTCAAGGAACAATGACTAGAATAGTCATGTTATTCTTATATACCTAAATATTTGGCTGAATAATGTGTGAGCTCTGAGTAAATGTCTACCTGTTGTGTTTATGCTCCCCCATGTCAGTGTAGGGAGAAAAAGATCCCCTGAAACATAAAACCTGACAAAATAGCTTAAAATTTAGGTTGTTTTACTTATTACTTACTTTGTTCCATTGACATTTCAATGATGGGTCATTGTACTAAGAGATAAAATACTAAGTACAAATTAATAACACAAATAAATCTTGAAGCTCATCCTCCAGTGTTGAAGTGATTATAGAAATGAGTGTTATGATTGGGTCACTGTACACATAACCTGGCCACTAATCAGAATTATTCTGGTAATATTGGAGATTTTTCTAATTACCCTTTCCAAAGTTAAAAAAAAAGCACATTAAAAATTCATAATATTTCAAAATATGCCAACTATTTGATTAATCTTCACAATAAATTTATGAGGTAGGTGTCACCTCCATTCCATAGACGTGGTGAATCAGAGAGATCACCTAAATAAGAAATCGTGCAACCAAGATTCAAATTTATCTCCTAAGTCCAGTAACTTTTCTGCTAAGCCTGTGAACTAGGAGTACTTGCTCTACCTGTGCATTTACTTAAGTAGTTCTACACTTCCCACGTCCTCCTACCAGAATTCTTCAAGGAGGGGCCCAAAGCCACCTCTCCTCCTTCCCTTTTCATCCCTGTCATCTCCTTCCTTCCTGCACAGCCACGGCCTCTACTGGCACTGAGACTCTCTCACCTTGTAGCATGGCCATCTCCTTACTGCTAAATTCCAAGGTTTTGGAGAGCAGGCCTGAATCTTCTTCATCTGTGTATGCTTTGCAGTGTCTAGAGGACTATAAGTACTGAAAATTTATTTGTAGGATTATTTACATATGTTTCCTTGTAATTCTCAGGTGATGTTCTGATGCCTTTATGATACAAATCGGCCTCCACTTTTCATCTGCAGGTCAAGTCTTTGAAGTAGATCATCTGACTTACTCTCATTTTACAGTTGAGGAATTAGTCCAAAATTACACAGTAGGCCAGGCGTGGTGGCTCACACCTGTAATCCTGGCACTTTAGGAGGCTAAGGCAGGAAGATGGCTTGAGGCCAGGAGTTCAAGGCTGCAGTGAGCTATGATGGTGCCACTATACTCCAAGACCCTGTCTCTGAAAAATAAATAAATAAATAAATAAAAATTAAAAAGAAATTTACCACACAGTAAGTGGTAAAGCCAAAGTTCAAACCCAGGTACCCAAAACCCATGCTCTTTCTATTAAAGTGTGCTGCCTCTCTCATTGCACGAAACTTACTAAATGGATAGCTGTATGTCTTGTTTCTCCAATTACATTGGGAGATTGTTGGGATATGAAGTTAATCCTGAATTTAGTGCTTTTCTTACTTGGCAAATGTGGCCTCTCGTATACAAGTTCTTTTATGTGCTTCCTGATAAAGCCTTCAATGCAATGTGAAGTAGACAGCAGACACTTCATAAATATTTGTTCCAGGGGATCAAGAATTGTGCATTCTAGAATTTCTGCAAGCAATCAAGACTATTAATAAGAGAAAGAGATGAACCAGGAGAATCAGGAGACCATTTGAAGGGAGAATGTACCATGTCGATAATGGAAATGGGAGGTGGTGTAGAGATGAAGTAGGCAAAGAGAAGCTACCATTCTGAAATACTCCCCCTGTGTAAACAATTCCTAGTCACGGTTCTGGCATAGACTTCTCACCATTGTGTTGATTTGCTTCAAGTGTTCTCTTGCTTCCTTCTGTCATTGACCCAAAACTCTTCGAGGTTAGGCTCAGTATTCTGATGAGTTGATGCCCCTAGGTGACATTTTACCCAGGTGTTTCCCTAGAGTATGGTTAGAGATAAAAATCAGTTGAGGATTTCCTTTGTAGGGAAATTCATGAAGCCTGAATTTTGAGGACAGTTATACTCTGAATTTGGGGATCCTGATGGACAGGCTGAATAAACAAAGATAATTCGAATTTTAAAAGCACAAGTCTCATATAGCCCTTCAGAATTGATGAATGAGAAAATTAGCTTGGACCTGTTGAATCAGGTTCAGAGTGAAGGCTTATTCTACTTTTTTTTTTTTTCCTTCACCGGCCAGACCACATTCCCACATTCATTTCTCTTGATTTTAAAGATTTTTAAAATGCTAACTGCTATAGAATTATATGCATTTTTTATGTTTTTCCTATATTCTTCCTCAGAACTTATTATTTTATGAATCTAGGTAAGGGAAAAATTCTGGTCTAGAATTTTTCTACAAATGAAGTAATTTCCAAGGCCCCATTTTATGTGTTTAGTCTAAAAACTGGCTCCATTTTTCTGCCTAACTGGAAAATATCAAATAAAGGGTCTGGTAGAACTAATTTACCTCGTGATCACATTGCTGCCTGGTTCCCACGAGGTCTTTTAGCTGCCGGCCTCTCCTGAGAAGACAGAAAGAGCAACCCTAAATATTCCGAATTGCCTAGCCTTTGTGTGTGTGTGTGTGTGTGTGTGTGTGTGTGTGTGTGTCACCTTTGCCACTTATCACTTATGTGATCTTGGGCATACTATTGCATTTTGATAAATCTCAGTTACCCCAACCAGAAAATGGGGATGCTGATAATATATTAACCCACTTCATAGGACTTTTGTGAGAATTAAGTAGAGAATACATGTATGTACTCAATTTAGTGCCTAGCTTAATAAACATTAATTCTAATAATATGAATCAAATCATGAATTATAAAGCCCTCTTTTAGAAAAGGAAATTTTGATTATAATTAAATTTTAGGCATTAACAAACACCTCACATTTTTCACCTAAAATATAAATTAGCTATGCATCTTCCAGAGTTTTCACTGAATGTTTTGCTTTTCCTCCAAGTCAGAATTTGATGGACTGTGTAGGTTAGAGGAGTGATAATCCAATAGAGTTGTGATGACCGTCCATATCAGATTTTCTATAATATTAACTTCAGATATTTTATTTTGCTGCCCCCAACAAGCATATTCATATTTAGAAAATTCGCCCTGATTTTTGGTTCAGCCATGGTCATCTTGGTAAATACAGCACGTTCTAACATTTAATTCACTGAGCTCCATGTAGTGAAGCGATTAAATCCAGCTCAAAGATTCATGGACTGTTTGCTTCACTCAAATGAATCAGTGACTCACGGTTACCGATCAACCTACTAATACCACCATTCATAAACGGGAATGGGCCAACCCCTGCCGGCATAATGATCAGTGGGAGGAGGAGAGGGTGGGTGGCACCGAGCAGCTGACAGTTCTCCTCACTTCTGGAGGGGTCCCTGAGATGACAGCATACAGGTGGGCAGGGCAAGGCAACCGTGACATCTCCCTGGGATCCCTTTGGTGCCAGGGATTTCCAGAGCCTCAGCTGTCAAAGAACAATAAATTTTCCTTCAAAATATAAGACATAAATCAGTGTTGCCCCAACACTGAAAGGCAAGAAGAAACTAAATCCCCATAATAATGAAAAGAATCCCGTTAATTAAATCAGTAAGGTAGAGAGCTTCCCTCTTAGCACACGGCCCAGTTGAACAGTAGAATACCTTGGAGACTGAAGCTGAAATCCAAGCTTTTTCTAGGTTGCAAGCCAGCATCCTGAGGGAACATTTAGAAGAAGAAGAAGAAAAAAAATCTTAAGACCAGAACAAGTAAATACAACTTTTTTTTTTTTTCTTAGAAGTTGTACTTGGACTATGTTTATCTGGGAAGGGAAGTTGCAAAACAAATTGTAAACCCAGCTCAGCCTATTTGTGCCAACCCCTTATCAGATTTGCACCAGTCACAGGGAAGCTGAAGGCTTCCATGGCTGTGAACTAAAACGCAAAAGCAAGTACACGGGATGCTTAGAGGAAAGGAGAGAGAGATGTCATTTCTTCTGATTATTTATTTACTTATTTCAACCCTAGCCTGCTTCAATTTATTTGGCTCCTGAACATCCTGGTTCAGCTCATTTATAACAATAAGTGTTTACTTCACACATCTTTTTTTTTGTCTTGCAAAGCTATTGATATAGATTTGTGGGTTTTTTTTAATGCTTGGTTAATTGGCTGGCCTACTAACTGAGAGCATGTTGCTGCGGTTGAGGAAAGCTGGAAAAAAATTAAGAGGTTAAGGTTTCTTGCATCTCTGTTACGTTTGGGAGTTGAGGGCCGTATAATCTTACTACCCTCAAGCCACTGAGAGCAACTTCTATTCCCATGCGTGGGAGCCCTCCCAGGGGTGAAAGCCACACCCTCTCGGCTCCACTTTAGCTTTTGATTTCATCACTTACAAACTTTTACATCGTTTATTTACTGCCAGAGGGGGTGCTTTTCAGATGGACAAGCACCCATTCACAGAAGCTGAGACCTTGCTTCAGAACTTGTCCGTATTTGAAAGTACAAAGGCTACCCAACTCTCTTTTGGACCTCAGCTTTTAACTAGTCTTGCACATGGTGATTAGTCACATGCTATTTATTGCATTAATGTTTTTTGAAAAATATATTATGCATGTCATAGGACATATTTGCAGCATGCCAAAGTTCATTCAGATTTATACTTGCCTAGAGCAAGAAGGTGTTTTGAATGCTTCTAGCAGGAGACTTTGCTTACCATCATCTGCATTCTCCTTGCATTACCCTTCACCACTTTCCTTTGTCCAGTTTATAGCCATGCACGCACACGCTTGGGAAGATCGTTTTCAGGACTGAAGGTGGCTAGTGCTGCTCACCAATAGGGAGCACCAATAGTGGGGAGCAACTTTTATATTGATAAGAGAATTGGGGCCACAACTCCAAGGTTGCCACTCCTTAGGTCCCACCACACCACAAGTACTCTGACCTTGGAGGTGAAGGTGGTTGGAAGAAAGGAAGTAGCCAAAAAAATACGGCTCATTTCTACCTCTCTATGGCTAAGAACAGCCTTAAGGGGCAGTAGATGGCCTCAATATGTTATTTGTTTCGTTTGATTCTTGGGGGCAAAGCAAAGCAAGATGGTGGATCCCAACTTCTTCCCTCTGATGGCCTCAGCTGGGTTGTAGCTCATGGTCTGATTTCTTTTCCCCATGGTATACTTTTCCCTTCTGGCCTTTCACAGTACAGTAGTACCTGTGTTGTGCTTGGGGAAAAAAAAATCTCTTTAAGCTTTTTTTTTGTTGTTTGGCTGAGTGTGTCAAGTCAAGAGAGATGTAAGGTCACATGGTACATTTATGAAAAACTAATATGTATGTGTGTAAATTCAATATATGTGCATGAGAGCATATTTAAAGAAACCAAAGATTTTAGCTAAATTTAAGAAAAATCAACAAATTTTGTGGTTGTTACAATTTTTTGTACTGTCTTTAATAATCTTTCCCTATAGGACTTTAAGGAAATAGTTGCTTTCACATTTTGTTATTTGGAAATGGCTAGCAAGTTATATAAAAGTTATGTTTCACTGGCATTACTGATGAATGTCTTCAGTCACAAATAAATTAGTTGCCATTAATTGAAGTGGAATAATTCTTTAAGGAGAAGATATTAACTGTTTGCTAAAGACTGGAACCTAGGCTTGTTTAATAGAGAATCTTAAACTAAACATGAATTTTATGGAGGTCCAAAACGTGTGTCTGGTTAAGAGTTTGCTTTTAATTTTTTAAAATATAAGCTTATGTATGCAAGTTTCTGGGTGATTAACCAAAGGCAGGTGTGGACAGTGGAAACAAGCACCATAAAAACTGGCAAGCCCTTCCACAGCCTGAGGGGTGACTATGACACACACTACCATTTTCTGTTTACATTGACATCATTTTGACAGTTTAGCACCTTTTCTTTTTTTTTTTTTCAGCAGTGGGGGTGGGAAGCAAGCCGCCTGATTAGGAATTTTCAAAGACAAACTTACAAACGGAAGAAATAAAGTTTGCATTCCCTTATATATTTAGATATGACAGATTAAAAGTAAAGCAAGTATGCAGAGCTTGTTTAATAGCCTCACCAAGGTGGCGATCTCCCAATGCTTTGATGTTGTCTCGTTGCAAGACCCCCGAGACGTTTCAAGGAACCAAATTCAGTTGACTTTATGTGGCTTGCCCATCCCTTCTGGTGTTCAAAAGAGAAAGGAAAAGGTCCCTGCACCTTCTTGCCTCCTTCCTTTATTGTACAGTTTGCTTTGTTTGTTTGATTTTAAAACTGCCATTATGTGAAAGTGTTGCAAGTATAAATAATTGAGAAGATAACTCTGTAGGGAAACCACTTTTGCTGCCTTTGTACAAAGGCAGCTCATTACGGCTCTGAGCTGCAGCATTCCATAAGAGCAATTATGCAACATCAGTATGTCATGGATATTAACCAAGGGGAGTAGATAAGAGACGGGGAAAATAATTTTGTAACTTATTTAATTAAATTTATTTGGTTTTTCAAATAGTTCCTCTTGTGTGTAATTTACCCAACCACTCCATGGTTGCTATGGTCTGTGCAGGACTGCGGCTCAGCATTTGTTTTTTGGCATTCCTCCCCAATTTCGTATGGACCTAAAATGTATTTATATTGGGGTTTAATTTCCACCCAAGGAGAGGTTGCCCATGAAAATGGAACCATAATTTGGTCATGAGGTTTTTCTCCCCCCTAGGGCTTATATAGCCAGTTAATATATGTTAATACAGCAAAGTGAATAAAAGGTTAAATAAGTGGGTCGGGCTCAGAACGAGTCCTGTACTGCTTACTTCTGCTTAAACGGAAGGAAAAGCCCATAATGGCGCTTGCCTGACTTCCACCCCCATCATTTTAAGAATTGCTTTGCCAATCCTTCACAGCAAATAGTAATTTTAAGTGGACCAAAACAGAGTTCAGGGTGTTTGCACTCCATGGTAATGATAGAGTAGCTGTGCTCCCTGGAGTCAATAAGCCCAACAATTGAGTCATTTTTGCCTCCTGTGAGTGAATCACTGCTGTTAGCCTGAATGACAGGATTGCTTATAGAACCAGAGCCCTTCACCAGGCTGACCTCATCCCGGGACAGCGAGGATCAGAGGGCAGGCAGGTGGTGTTTAACACAGTTATAAGTAAAAGCTGATTTTGTACTTGTAAGCTCTATAAACAAGAAAATAGAATTGATTGGGAGCATTTGATGTACATTGATGTACATTATCCAAAGCAGCACTTCCTCTGTTCCTGTCTCTTTTCCCTTCTCATTTCTCCTTCACCTCCGCAAATACCCTCCCAACATTGCTCCCCACCCCCTTTCACCCCCCACATACGAGTCTCCAGCACATGTAATAGACGTGCTCAAGTCAGATGGCCACAGCCCAATCACAGTGATTAATGAAAGATGCAGAGGGTGTTGCAAATATATATATATATATATATATATATATATATGTATCTTATACTTAAGATTATTCTTCAGTTTCTAACAGTTATTTTGAAGCAGAAATTTTAGGCATAGCAAAATACTCAAATGATAGTTTTTAAAATATCTCATTGAATAGAAAAATATGAGATAAGTAGGGAAAGGAAAAGATCAGAGAAAGCATCCCAGCCTAAATCATTTCTTAATGATCAAGTTACCTTTGAGATAGAAACATTCTAAAGAACCTTTCCAGCCAGCACATTCTGGGGGTCGAATGTCGATAGGGTAGTTAGTCATGCTTTATAATAATCTTAGGAGGTGGAATTATGAACCAGTTAGATATAAAACAAGAGCCCTACAAGTGGTCTGACCTGGGGAAATACGAAGATGGAAAGTCTATTTTCAAGGTGATAAACAGCCCAAAAATTACAATTTCTGTTAAAAATTAGAATGCTGCTTCAATTTTGTTTTTTCAAATCCTTGGATTCCCACTGCCCCTCAAAATCTTAACAGCTAAAGTTAGGAGTTGATTTGTACCATCACCCCCTCTTTGAGATTCATGATAGATAACATTCTGCGAAAGGCTGTAGCAGAGAAAGTGACTTCACTTTGTTTGCCTTAATGTTTGTTTCCCCATACTTATTTGACCTAGGACCTCTATTGTGGAGAAAAACCTATCGACCCTAGTGTCTGTCAGAGCACGTTTTGGGGGAAACCTTCCTTAGACAGATATGAGGGAAAAAATGTTTTAACAAAGTTTCCTATTCTCCTTTCTCCATCTCACAACTCTTCCTCCTTCGCTTTCTATTACTTCTCTCTCTCTCTCTCTCTCTCTCTCTCACACACACACACACACACACACACACACACACACAATACCTCATTGACCTCAGTTCCCTTTACTCTCAGGTATCCCCTCCACTTCAGTCAGTGACACTCATTCACCCCAATAGAGTTATATCCTGTACTGTGCATATTGCCAAAAGCTAGAGGCCCAGTTTCTGCCAAGTCAAGTCCTTCTCCTGTTCCACAAGCGCACTCAAGATTTACCTGGCCTCTCTAATGCCCACATCGATGCACACCTTTAACTAATGCCTCTAGTCTGTATCTTCAGTTGTTTCTGAGTGCAAACACAACTAGACCAGAGCCAGAAGCCAGAGTTATTTCCCATCTTAGTTCTACCCGTCTCTGGGGCAAATCGTTTCATCGGGGATTCAGCTACGCCATTTGTATAATGAGGACAAGAAGATCCCTAAGAGCTTTTCTATCCTCTGTTCTAAATTATTTCCAAGATGAAGGAACCCTACTTTTTTTTTTAAAAGGAACCTTGTTTTCCTTCACTCTTTCATGTATTCACTCACCAAACATTTTATTGAGGATGTACTATATACCTGACAAAGTGTCTATAACAAAGAATTAAGATGTGGTCCCCATTCTCTAAGACTATCTATTGGGAAAGTCAGACAAGTAAATTGCGATCATGGTACTAAGTAAATGCTGTGATAGGCATAATAGCCAGATGCTACTAAGAGAGTGCTTCTTAGTCAGGCTACAGAATCAGGGAAGTTACCTCAAAGAGATGTTCTCTGATAAGAATTTTGAAGTGCGTGGTGGGCCCGGTGGCTCACGCCTGTAATCCTAGCACTCTGGGAGGCCAAGTAGGAGGATCGCTTGAGCTCAGGAGTTTGAGACCAGCCTGAGCAAGAGGGAGACCTCATCTTTAAAAAAATACCAATTAGGAAAAAAAAAAAAATGAAGTGCATGTTGGCCAGATGGCCATGAGAGAAAGGCCAACACAGGCCAAAGGGTTAGGGTAGTTAGCATAGCATATTAACTTAGTTAGTATATTAACTTTAAACTTATTAATTGCCTTTTTGTTTATTTTTATATTACCTGATTCCAAAGAATCTGTGGCAATAAAATCAATTACTATATTAACTTATTTTTTATAGACAGTGATGTTACTCTATACTGTGAAGGTGGAGATAATTCAAATGCCATCATTTCTATTTCTAAAAGTTAAATTAAACCACTTTAGGAAATTCTGATAGGAGATGTGAAATCTGAACATGCTCTAAAAATTCTTTCAAATTATAGTATAATGTGTTTGCTTCTTTGTCTGTTGGAGATCATAGCTTTGTGTATAATGTCAGAATCAAATCTTGATGTCTTTATTTCTTTGCAAATCAGGGGGAAAAATCCACTAACTAACCCTCTAAAGCTAAAATATTTAAGGACTAAAGCAGATGTGGCATAACTGCTGGTTTGCTAGGTCTCTTGTGGTTTATAAAGATATATTTTATGTCTTTTATGATTACGGGATGATGCTAAAAATTTTGTGGGTAATAATACCGTCACATTGGAAAGACTGCATATAACATCTCTGGAGAAGACACAGAATGCTACCTGGCTGTCAAATGAAAGTAAAAGATGTTTAATTTGTCATTAAGAAAAGGCAGTCAGGAATTTTATTTGGAATTTGGTCTTTGATGTGTGAACATCATAAATGTGATGATATTAAGTCATATGTTCGTGAATAGAATTCTTTTCTTTCTGATATAATAGAATATGTTTTAATAATAATTTTAAAAGATTATTGTCAGATGTATAGTTATTAGAACTATAGTTTATTTAAAGTGACTTTTAAAATTTTTTAGATCTTTGATTTTTTTTTTCCCCCATTGGCACCTTTACTAGATGCCAGTATAAACTGGTTAAATAGCATTTGGTTTAAACAGAAAGAATGTAACAGATATACATATTTATGATATTTTGTTTGTTGGATCTTTTTCTTAATATTACTTGACTTTCTGTGTTTTAATCTCATTTTTCCATATTTTGGGTTGAAGCCACTCTAAAGCTTAACACCTAGGAGATTTCTCACTTATGGTTCCCTTTAAAAGTGCTAAAATCTCAGCCTCTCAAACAAGAGACCACGCTACAATTTAAAGAAAGCAGTTGTGTTGATAAAGGGCCCTAAGAATGTTGCCACCTTCCCAATGTGTCCTCTGCCATATCCTTTCTTTTAAGCCAGCAGGAGAATTGAAAGGAGGATAAGAGCCTGGTTCATCCAAACACTTCTGGCATGCCAATCTGGTCTTCTGAAGTATCCCCTGCTGCTTTAGAAAAAGGAGCCCCCACAGACAAATGAAAAGGCCAGGGAACATTCACATGCATAGCACCTTCCCTGCAAGTGGCTTTAGATTGCTGGTGTTGGGGTGGTTCGGCCAGAGTTGAAGAACAGAGACTTGAGAACCATTTGTTTCCACACCATTTTGGGTGAAGTGCTATATTTTTCACCTTAAAAGCCCATTTAAAAAGAAAAATATGGTTTGAAAGGAGGACACAATTTGGAAGCCATCACACTTAATGGAGCCCCTTTTAAATGTAACACTTTGTCCTATCAATTCGCTTCTAAATTAGATGTCACTACCTACAGAAAACCCACCCTTGATTGTCTTACACAATTGCTTAAAAACACACAGGCTTGTGTGTGTGTGTGTGTGTGTGTGTATTCCTATATCCAATTTCTAAAACTGTCTGATAAATTCCATCACTAAACATTACCCTTGTTAAGTGTGGAGTAGAACACAACTTGTATAGCAACACACAATATGACACATATGTAATTATCACCACCCTCTAAATCTAGACACACAAATTATCTCAAAATTAAAAGAAGCAAACTGGATTTAATAGAAATAAGTCCATTGCCACAAAGGTTTTTACTGACAATTCGCTTGGTTAACCATGATCAGACAAAGGACTTCATAAAATCTAGAGGCAATATGAAGAGGAAGTCAGTTTTTTTGCAAGTAGCCCGGCAATTTTATGGAATACTCATACAGTTTTGAAAATATGAGGAGATTAGGAGGTTTTGAAGTAAACTCGCTTCTTTCTAAACTTTCACTCTTCTTTTGTCCTTTGTCTTGAGTGGCCTACATACCTTCTCAGCCTGAAAGTCCCACTGTCAACTTAAAGGTAACATTTGGAAAACTGAGCTTGCCTCTCCCCACCACAACAAATAGGAATTTCTTATCAATTTCCAATTTTCATCACCTGTATACTATAGCATACCAAACATGGATTCTCAAGTTTGTCCTCTTAATATCTTTTCTATTTGTGCCTGTCCTTGCCATTTAAGCACAATTCAACAGTTCTTCAGACCGAATGTCCTACTACTTCTTTATTTATGCCACCTTAATAAGAACTCATTGTATTTCCCTCTTCTGCTTGGATTAGACAAGAGCTTTCTGCCTTCTCAGCTTCTCGATTCTCATCAGTTCAGTTCATCCTATATATGATTCTTGGTAAAGATCTTCCTAAAACACCATATTTTATTTTATCATTCCACCATTCAGGAATTACTGGGATTCAATTTACACTCAAGAACCTCTACCAGCTTGCCTGTTAATCATGGTCATGTTCTCCAAACCAAAATTTGACACCAGTCTGAGTTCAATTCCTTCACCCTCCCTTGTACAAAACCAATCCTAGACGGCATTAGTGCCTTTGAGTATGCTGTTTCCTTATTCTTATTTCTTCCAATATTTTATGCTCTTTTAATCTGGTTCAAGTTTCCCCCCTGAGAATCTGTGATTAACCTCCATCTTCATCTTACCCCGCCACACTTACTTATTCATTGTGGACTGTGTTGGTTTGTAATGATTTGCATGTTCTGAAATTGTGATTTTCAGTCTGTTGCTGTGGATGTGAAAAGTAAAAATTTTTAAAGGCATAACCTGCATTTTTAAATATTTAAATATATTTATATAACTGTATATACACACATATGTTTACATACATAGAGGGACTCTATCCATATATATATGGAGAGACAGATCATATGTATTATTTGTAATTTCATATTATATATGACTTTGTTTTATATTCTGTCATTAAACTTGTTTTCTGTTAAGTCTAGAATGGATTTATCAATGTGCAACACATACACAGATTACTATGGGCCTTAAAAATTATTAATTCTGATTTTTTAGGATTGCAAAGGAGAAAATGGGCCTACATTATACCTTTCTTTTCCCCTCTTCCCCAGCAACTCAGCCTTTCATTGGAAAACAATCCCACCCCCATACAACCCCCAATACAATTCTATGAACATTGAGGACATAAGTGCTTAGTAACTTTTGACTGGCCAAAGGGCAATGTAGGGTAAAGTAAGAAATGAGGCTAAGAAAAGTCTTTATTCTCCCAGAAATCAAGAAAGGGGAAAAGAAAACAAACACTACAACATGGTGTGACTGAGTAGAAGCAAGAATTTTTAGCAACCACTGTTTGCTCCTTTGTTTCCAGCATTCTCATCCCCCACAAAATTCCTGTCTTCGACCTATGTGGTAATATGTCTAAATATCCTAGAGTTGATAACTCTGTCTCTCTCTTTCTCTCTCTCTCTCTATATCTATATCCTACCACCCTTCCTCCAACTGCGGCCTTGAAAACCTAGCAAGGTATTAATGAATTCGTCTCTGGCAAAGTTTATTGCCCTGTGTGTGTGTGTGTGTGTGTGTGTGTGTGTGTGTGTGTAGGTGCGCGCACACACACACACACACACATACATGTACATACATACATATGGTAGGTGACTTTTCACAGTATATCTGTCTCAAAGCTGCACTCTTGCATGTCCCATTTGGTTGATAGGGCATCTCTGACCTGACAGATTTATCTGTTGAGAACAGGATCATGCATTTGAAACTGGTTTAATTCTTAGTAAGACAATGCACATGGCTTATGTAGATTTTTGTCTTTGATTTTTTTTCCTCCTTATATGTTACTCAGGGAAGCTTATGTCAGTATAAATCAGTGGTAATGAAATCAACATTATGGCATCTTTGATATTGCATTTGCTAAAGCCTTTCTGGACGTTTAACCCAGCTTTCAATGATTGATATTACAGACAGTGGATAAACATTTTTGATGGATCTGTTTGCTCACAGATAAAAAAAAAAAAAACTAATCCTTTTTTCTCTTTGATTTAAAGGGTATAATGCCATTGGAGAGGAAGTGGTTCAAATGTGGTCATCATAGGTTGGTGGCACCAAAAATAGAAACTCACTTAGGGTAAAATTTGCTGTCAGGAAAAAATGGAGCATTCTTTCTGAACTCAGGAACGTGTGGTTCATACGAGCTTGCTTGTAGATGGTTGCTACAATAAGACTTCTTTCATACAGGTGTGTTTATGCCCCAGGCTTGCTGGCCACAGTCCATTCCATTTACAGAAGCTGAATTAAACAATAACTACCGCATTGCAAAAAATGGTAGGGGTGGGGGGAAGGGGAGGGGGAAAGGTGAGCGTCAAAGGAGATGCCTGAGAGCTTTGTTAGGGCCAAGAAAAACCCTGTTGCAGTTGTCAGAGCTTGTTGATGTTGCTGGGAACGGCACTTTTTTTTCTCCTGGATTTTGTGGTTCTGCCTTAGGAAAGAAAGTAAAATAGAACGGAAGAACAAAGTCCTACTCTATAAATCAGCAGCTGCTCCTTGCCAGATCAAAGGAGTGACATTTTTGCTCCTGGACTACTTGTCCACTTGAGGGCTTGACAGGCAGCTAACAGCTGGCCTGCTAGACTGTATGGGAGAATCAGCCTACATCTTCTTCCGAGCAGATGACAAGCTAATCAGAGACATATCCATAGCACGGGGCATGTGAATGCACCTTGATCTCTTCAAACATATCTAATACATAATTGCTAAACAGCTTGGTGCATTTTTGGCAAGTTAATGCTTAGGTGGTTTCCATTGAGAAGTAGGATAGAGAATTAATACTTCAATCAAAGGTGATCATGAAAGCTAAAAAGATACTAAATTTGTTGGGATCGTCTCCTCTTAGAGTGAATTAGCAAATGGCTGGGAACACAATGGGAATTGGCTAAGAATGTATGTAACTGATTATCTAGTGACTGATTTTCAAAGCCCAGTCAGGCTATGGTGTTCAGATAAATGAACAGGTAATTGGAAATTGGTAACTTCAAAAATGATCGCTCCTGATTTTTATGCTGATAAAAAGTTGAATGAAGTTGTGGATATTTCTCTCTTCTGTGTCAGCAAAAAGTTGTTTTCAGAAGCACTATAAGGTGTGTAGGTATGCAGATCTGGAATTTTAATGTCAGTAGTAAAACTTTCAAAGTAATTCAGTTTCTAGTTGATTTCCATCTGCAATAAATCATGTACAGGATGAGGTAATATACTACAACTTATGTCTATTGACTTAGTATTTTATCTTTAAGAAGATAGATTCTAGATATGAATAGCTAAGGAAGTTTGAGTGTTTTCTCCTCCCTTGCTTCCAAGCAGCTTTGAAAGATCACTTTTATAGTGCATGATAAATAGCCACATATGAATAATCTGATGGCATTCCATAAGAGTAACAGTGCTTCAAAATCATAACCTGCTGGGATGTTTTGTTACATGCCATCGGGTGTGATTATATTCATGGAATAGTGTTTATTGTTGCTTGGTATTATAAAGGAAATAAAAGATAATTCCCTATCTGAGGGGGAATTTCTCAAATATTTTTCTTAAAAGGTCCCTACTATTGGGCATATAAACCTTAGTCAAAAAAGATGCCAAATTTTCTAGGTCATCTTTAAAAATTCTTTTAATTATAGAAGTAATCATACTTATTAAAAACTCAAGCAGTACAGAGTTATATGGGGAAAAAAATAGAGAAATCAACCATTACCTTCGTATTCACTCCTGAGAGACAGTTTCCACAAAAACATTTTATTGGCCCAACTTTTCCTTTAGAAGGTATAGAAGAAATACAATGAATAAAATTATTACATATTGTTTGTTGCCCAAGGCAAGTGATTAAAAGACTGTTGAGATCTAAGATAGCTAAAGAGAATAGTATATGCAATCACAGCTAAGATTCACAATGAAAACTTGATCTTTGCAAGTCTCAGTTCTTGGGCAGAGTCCTAGAATTTGATAGGTGATCTGGAGCAAGGCTTCTCAAAGTTAAATGTGCACGAATCATCTGGAGATCTTTTAAAATACTGATTCAGATTCAGACGCACAAGAATGGGAATTGTACCATATCTCTGCCTCTCTAACAATCTCAAGGTGATGTTGGTCCATGGAACACACTTAGAGTAGCAAAGAACTGGAGAATCATTTAGGAAGTGTGATTCCAAAATAGCTCACTCTCCTATTCACCCCACGCCACCCCATCCCCAGCAGATGCCTGCTCCATTGTCTAAAATCTCCACCATGGCATTATAGATTTGGATTAAACTGTAATTTTTAGAAAGATCCTACCATATGAATACATGCTACTTGTGGGAGTACAACACATTATTACCCTGGTATCAATTCAGCATGAAGTTGGCCGGGTGTGGTGGCTCACGCCTGTAATCCTAGCACTCTGGGAGGCCAAGGCAGGCGGATTGCTCGAGGTCAGGAGTTCAAAACCAGCCTGAGCAAGAGTGAGACCCTGTCTCTACTATAAATAGAAAGAAATTAATTGGCCAACTAATATATATAGAAAAAATTAGCCGGGCATGGTGGCACATGCCTGTCGTCCCAGCCACTCAGGAGGCTGAGGCAGGAGGATTGCTTGAGCCTAGGAGTTTGAGGTTGCTGTGAGCTAGGCTGACGCCACGGCACTCACTCTAGCCTGGGCAACAAAGCAAGACTCTGTCTCAAAAAAAAAAAAAAAAAAAAAACAAACAATTCAGCATGAAGTTATTTAATAATCTCCCTCATGTTCTTAATTATTACCTATGAGAGAACAGAACTCTTGAGCTTTGGATAGTTGCATTTTGACTATATGCTAACATTTAATAGGCCCTTACTATGTTCCAGGCACTGTGCTAAAGATCTTGCATACAATATCTCCCTTAATCCTCAAAACAATCCAGACCCAGTTATTTCTCCAGTTTGCAGATACGAAACAAAGTGAGACTTGGAAGATTAAGTACACTTGCCCAAAAATCACAGAACAAATAAAGGGGAGAGAACTTGAGCTGATGCTCTTCACCATGTTGCTTTGTATGTCAGTCTGAAATACAAAGCAATAATTGAGAAGGGCATGCTCAAAGTAGGGTATTTTAGTAAAAAGCCTATGTCAGCTCCTGTAACTTTAGGGAAGAATTAGATGAAAGGAAGAACATTGAAATAACACGGCAGAAGCCCATCAAAGATAAGCATCACATACTTGATAGTTTTGTCCAGGGCCTTTTATGTCAGCATGAACACTCCACTATTCGAGGCCTATTCATAATGGTATAAAATGTTTGTGATTCCAGATTAACACCATGCTTTCATATCATAACGTTATTCCTATTTAGTTCATGTGTTTTAGAGGTATGGGCAAATCTAGTATTCTATCAGATTATAAATTAAGCTGTAGCTCAGGGAAATTAATCAGGATTCATGAATGTGTATCTTAGTAGCATATGAATCTCATTGATTTACCTTACTTTGCTCACAGTTGTCTATAAGTTGTCCGGCCACCAGTGGAAAACTTATCTTTGCAACATGACTCAATCATTTGTGTGCCCAAGTTCAAGTTCAAAGGCATTAAACCTGCTTAACTCACTGATTTAACCATTTTCCTGTATCTGACTGAGAAAACCCTACTCTTTGGCCATAAGGACAGCACAGGAAAAGACTTGCTTTTTTGTAAAGTAAGAAAAAATTGGAGAAACTTGATAAATTGACTTGCCAGGGTTGAAGCTTCCTTGTTTGAAACACCAACCAGGAGCAAGCTTTGTGAATAAGCACCTTGCTGCCGAATCCTGTGGAGAGGGACAGAGAGGAGGCAGAGCTTAGTCACGTTTTAACAGGTCCCCAGCCACTGGGCTACCTACAACACCTTTTCCAAACTGTCGAAATCTCTTCGACAGTTCTACCCCCTTCCTTGCCCAGACCAGTCTATGCAAAAGCATCAGTCCCCCTCCGTCGTCCTCCTCCTCGGGGCTGGCAGCTTTCCAAGGGGCTCCACCGAGGTCTGCACTTTTTAACAAAAAGAATGCTGCCTACAGGAGTTGGTTACCAGGTGTGGCATGAAGTTAGTGAACCAGAAAGAAGGGATTTATCAGCCATTTAAAAAGAAAGGGGGAAAAGGGGGGAGAAAAGAAAAGAAACCAACCAACAATCAGAAATGACACTTAAGTCTACTTCTATCAATCTGAACTCTGCTTTGGAGTGAAAAGTCTTTAAAAGAAAAATCGTGATGGTCAGATTTCAGTTACAGCAAAGTATGCAAAGCTGAAAAGTTTGGATTTTCTGGGGGCCAGGGGAGGTCTCCAGGAGACATTTCTCCAGCAAGACAGTAAGATGAGATTTCTGTGATATTTGCTATCTTGCATTTATTTTTTTTTTATGTATTCTTTTTTCATCTCTGAGTTGATTTAGAAAGGCCTCGTGATTCTTGGAAAGTCATTGAATTTATTTCTATAATTAAGTTATTTTTAAACTAAGAGTCTTAGTATATAATTTTTAAGGATCACACATACTAATGCATTTCCTACTTAAGTAAAATTTAGAGAGAAAGTAAATAGTCTTAGCAGATACTCTCCTAAGCTTTTGTGTGAGCCTGGATACTAACTTTGTGTTCAATACAAATCAATGGAACTAGTGCACTTTAGGGTACTCATTCCCTAAGGAGTCACTAATGGAATTATCTGTAGCCCTTAACAAAAAGTCACAATGAGGCTAATGAAAATTTTTTTCTAAGCGAAGTCTGGGTAAGACACTAAGCTTGCTAGCACATTTGACAACACAAGTTGTAAAAAACACGGAATATTTCTAAGTACTAATTAATATTGAAGAAGACTTTGTAACTTAGGGTTAAGTTGTTTATACCAATAGAGAAGTGTATGTCTGCTACTTCAAAATCATTCTGGGATGACATTAAAACTTAGAGAATTTTTTAATATCAGATACAGATGAAAACCTAACAGTCTTTGGATGGGAAATAACTTGTGGGGGTTTTCATTAAAGTTGGGTGCAGCTTGCTGCATTTTGGTTAGTTGGATGTCTTCAGCAATTTTTCAAATGTTTTGGGTTTGGCAAAGTCCAAAATGTTTTTTGCCAAGACCCTCTTTTCCCCTTATTTTTTAAACCCGTGTGAAATTCAAGGATAACTTAATCCATATGTGTCTGATTCATTTACACTTAACTCATCAAAATGTTATTTTGTAAGACCCATTTAATATCCAAGAAACCTTTTGAGCCTTTTTAAGACAAGTCTTTTGTCTTTGAACCAGCCAAGTTGCATTTTTCCATATGAATGGAGCCTGAACCTTGAAAGATTGAAGATGAGTTGATTTTCAACTTAGATTCTTCAAATTTTACGTGGAATCAAAACTTGATATTCCATTTACCACTTGATCACTGTAAAGGGTCGTTTTTAAAATATAGATCAGAGGAAATGGAAAAAAAATATGTCATGTAATTTTGTGGAAAGACATATATGGAAATTTCATCTTAGAAATATTTAAAAAATTATTCCTAGTTTTATTTGTTTTAATCTATAATTTAAATGGTTCTATTTTATGTATGTCAGTGTATTTTCTAAGAGTGGCATCTGGGTCATCAGTGAAGGGGGAGCAGTAATCTTTAATGTGAAAGTTTTCTTGAAGTCAACTCATTAACTGTTAATTCTAATAGTAACATCTACGGTATTAATAAACTATCCCAAGATCAAGGGAGTTGACAATTGGCAGAAGTTGTATGTTAAGAGATTTCCGAAAAATAGGGGCCCATATGTTTTTAAAATTCTGTGTGATTTGAAAGAATGTGGTAGAATTATGAATCTGGCAAGAAATAGCACTATGAATCAAAAACATTGTTTGAGAACAAAAATCCGGAGAGGCTAAATGGTGCCCAAGTGAAAAAAGAAAAATCTCTCTGACCCTTTGTAAAAGGATCTAGTGAAAACCTTCAGAGGCTTCTATTCATATTTGCTTAGGAGAAGTGGGCAAAGAAAGGCCATTGCCATAACTGCTAGTGAACATCCAGTCCATGCCATGGTAACTAGTTGAAAATGTAATACTGGAGTGGCATTTCCAAGTTCAGCGCTTCTATAAAGACCTGCTAGCACACAGAATGCTTTTTTAATGTTCTGCATTGTTGTGTATCCCCCGTTGAACAACCTTTTGAGCGGACCCCGTTTTTACTAATGTAAACATTCTGACGAGTATCCAAAGAAATGACCTTTGAGTGAACCTCTAACCTTCCCTGTAATTATTTGTTTGAAGACAGTGTGGAGTTCTCCTGCTGAGAACTAAGAACCATGATGCCTTGCAGCTCTGTGAGTAAGGGAGTGTTTGGGGGAACTGGAGAGAAAGACATAAATAAGGGAACAACCTCCAGATGTAAGGAATAAAAGAGTAAAAGGGTGAAATTAAAAAGGGAAAAAATAGCAATTCGTTTTACCTAAAGAGTTGGCCTATCCTGGGGGGGTGGTGAAGAAGAGGATGAGTAAGTAGCACATAAAAAGAGGTAAAACCCCTTCATTAGAAACAAGAAGAGAACAGGCTTCTCTGACCCTCCTTAGCATCTCTGTTGGGCTTAACCTGAGCTGATAAAAAGAGTTCCTAGGGGTGGAAATATCAGGTCAGTCCTCTTTGGCTGCAGTCAAAGCAGTGGGGAAAAAGTAGATAGTTAAGTTCTTTTTCTGATTTGAGGGATGCTTCTGGAAGTCTTTGTGATCTGGTCAGATATTCCTCAGCCACACTTCAGGTGACAGGTGGGAATAAATAAGCAGTTTCAACTCTCCTTTTGTTTTCACCTCTGCATGGCCTGTCACTTTCTTCCCCAGTGCCAAGGGGGTGTAACATTTTTGACAACGCAGCTATACTTTCTTAAGTAATAAAGAAGTTCATTGTTTTGCAAACAAACACCATATGCAAAAGACTCCTTTGGTTTTCTCCAGGCTATTATTCCTCAGCCTAATTGTATTCCCACCAGAGTGCTCACAGGAGGCCTGACAGAGTGTGGCCTGACTGTCCTCCTCCAAAAGGACTTCAACTTCGTAGGAACACAGAGCTGCCAGCACACGCTAGAATTTTTCTGGTTAATTTCAGAGAATGAGTTTTCAGTTCCTGCCTGTGGCCCCATGCGGACTCATTAATCATTAAGTCCCCCTGCGCCTAAGATTTGAAACTGAAAATATTGAAAAATATTATCAGTGGGTATATTTTTAAGGAACAGCTAGCCGTATGCTCCCCGCCCCCACCCCCACCCCAAATACAGGGCCAGCGAATCTGCGCATGAGCTCAGATGTGTGGGGAATACACATCATTAAATGCACAGGGACAAGGGTAACTCGCAAATGGTAGAAAATTGTTTTGTTTTTATTAAATTTGGAGAAATAAAGGAGATTTCTTATCATCTTATTCTGTTTGTACATGAATATTTGATGGGCATTATTAAACATTAAAGTAACATGAAGTAGGCACTTATTTTTGGATTTCCAGCAAAATTAGATCCAGGCTTCTTAGACAAAATAACTGCTGCTCCTTTGCATTCCTGCGATTCAGCCACCACCTGATTTGAAAACGTTTCTTGGGCTCTAATATCAACCATGTGTACCTGAGGCTCTGTCTTTCTAGTGGGTTGAAAGGTGGCTGGGTTTATGGTTGGCAGTTACCTTATCCGCTGCCCTGGGTGTCCCAGCTTAGGCTAGAAAGGCCGCCCCCAGCTGGCACTGACCTCTGAATGACCCCTAACTTTACAGGCTTAAACTGCAGGAGTTGCCGAAGAGCAGAAGTCTTTCTGGCCAGCACTTATTACTGCTGTGTTGGTGATAAAACTTCAGACAGCCTAATTGATGGCTTTGCTGACCTAACAATACCTTGTGAAAGCCGAGTGCCAGAGCCTGGTCTCCATTTATGACCAGCTGCAAGGGGAAACTGGGTCTCCCTCAGATGAGGAGTCCAGGGAAAGGGGAAAAATCGTCCAGCCCGTGAACTTTAACCAGATTCCTACTTGTTCGAGAAGCAGAAGCACAACTACAAATTAATAGAAGTTTTCTCATGGAGAGCTTTTTTCCCTCCTCGAGCTTTTCCGGCAAGTTTGGCTGTGCAGTAACAATGGAGACTAGATCCAGTCAACTATTTTTGAACGGCGGAAGGTGAAATCGCATTTACATTAAAAAGATAATTTTCAGGAGAAATTTGATTGCATTGTATTCTCCGCAGCATTCAACGCAAAGGTGATCGCTTTAGCACAGAAACTGAGTTTGATAACCGGTCTTCTCTGTTCCGTTTCAGGTTTATTAATGCCAGAAGAAGAATAGTACAGCCCATGATTGACCAGTCAAATCGAGCAGGCAAGTTCCAGCTAGTATCTATATTCACGTCCCACAGGCACAAATCCTCATCAAGTTATACTCCAGGAGTTTCATCACCTGATAAATAAGTGTTTCCATCGGGCATTCTGGGAGAATTTTTTTTAATGTCCCCAGAATTCCACTCAAGGAAGCAACTTCACTAATTGGTGCTAATTGGAGATTTCCCACCCTGACTCTACTGAAACTGCTTTTTATTTTCTGTCTGAATTGGTAATTGGGCACAAGTATTAGTGCCACAAGCAGTTTGTTTGACTGTGAGCTCTGGAATTACTCCTTGCTTGTCTGCATCCAATCATTAGCACACTCTCATTTTCTTGTTACCCACAACTCCTCGGTGTATGCTTGGCTTTCACTTCTGTAGCATCCGCTGTTAAACTCATTGTATCCATTCATTTGCTTTGACTATTCATAATATTCTATTAGAGCCTGACGTGCTGCATTGCCAGCATTATTTTTTATTAAAAGATTATTACCTCTGTTTAAAATGCTTCACATCCATTCCACTGAAATGCGAGTGTGGGTTTTTTCTCACAGTATCTCTCGGTCTCTCTAAAACAGTTGTTATAAGACACGATC